>NC_087218.1:41032282-41067282 GCF_015104395.2 Macrobrachium nipponense
AAACCTCCCGACATCCACAAGGTCGACCAAGAAGCTACATCTTCCTCAGTGGTTTTATTCGAAGACCAGTCTGCTGTATTCCCTGATACATAATTTCCACTTGAGAGAAAAGCAGAGAAAAAAATAAGAGCAGCACATGGCCAATTACAGTCCCAACGACCTCTACGTGCAACTACGACGAAGATACAATATAACAGACTTATCAAATGATGGTGGGAGTACAAAAAACAAAAAGAGAAAAAACCTATAAAAAAAATACACGGTATGTGAATTTGCACTGAGGACGATCGCCCTCAGTATCCCAAATATCTCCATTGTTCTTCACTTCCTCTTTCACCCTCTGATTCTTTCTCTCCTTTCTTATTTTTCGTTATGTCCCTTCCACCTTTTCTTCCATCTCCATACACAGTTTTCTCTTTTTATCTGGGAAAGAGATTATTAGGTGTATCTATACGCATGTATACATTATATATATACCTTATAATTAGGAGGAGGGAGAAGAGGAGAGGGCGTACATATACATACATACATACACACACACACACACACACACACACACACACACACATATATATATATATATATATATATATATATATATATATATATATATACATATATATATATGTGTATGTGTGTGTGCATATTATATGTGTATGTATATATACATATACATACACACATACACACACATTCACACACACACACACACACGCATATATATATATATATATATATATATATATATATATATATATGCGTGTGTGTGTGTGTGTGTGAATGTATATATAAATATATATATACACATATATATACGTATAAGTCACCATAATACGAATGCATTCCATAATCATGTTAACTTTTTTCCCTTTAGGGCTGCAGTCTTTCTTTTCCTTCTACTTTAATTTCTCAAAACGGTTAATACACCAGAAACAGAGAAGGGGCAATATTTTCGATTCGGCGTCAAGTTCCACTTCATCTTCCTTCAACTTCTTTTCGGGACAGAAGCGACTAAAGGAAAATGAGCGCAATAAAGCAAGAATCCTAGTAACCTAAATGAACACTTACATCATTTATTTTAATTCTCGCATGCACGATTCCTTGTAACCTAGAACCACTTCGTGACATACCGAGAACATCTATGACTGATTTATTGAAACGAAATGGAAATTGAAATGATCATATCAAAAAGGTCAAGATTAAGTCATTGTCTAGGGAAGACGAGTATAAAAAAGTCATTACTTTATATATGTGTGTGTGTGTTTATAAGTATATAGATATATAAGTAGATAGATAATCGTGGTCAAGAGAAAAGACTCGAGTTCGATTCACGAGAGGGTAGATATGCCGTAAACCATTTTCCGTCAAATCTCATTGTTTATGTTGACATACGCAGTTAATCGACAATGCGGCGTCGCAAACCAGGTTGGGAAGCGCAGTCCACTATCCAAGGTCTAAATAATATTCTTTAGATCTCGCTGCAAGCACTCATCCCAAAGGACTTTCTCAGAGAGAGAGAGAGAGAGAGAGAGAGAGAGAGAGAGAGAGAGAGAGAGAGAGAAGCATCCCAGATGGCCACAAACCGCAACGCCCAGGATACAACTACAATGACAACGACGATGTTCCAACTGCCAAGACTGGGTAAAAAAAAAATTAAAAAAAGGAACCACCAACAGAAGGGTCTATTTGGGAAGGGGTCAACCCAAGTGGCAACACCTGGTGCATTTTAACGCCGTGGTGATGATGACTCTGTTACCAGATGCACGTCCTTAAGGCATCGGCCCATCCTCGCGACATCAAATGAGAGGTAGAGCAGATACTGATGGATCTCTTCTGGCTCTGTTATTACGCAAATACCGACAAGGGAGTGCAGTGGGAACACTTAATTAGTTGAATAATTTAAACCGTTATCAAGAAATATGTGAACGACAACGTTAAAAAGATCTGTCATTTCGCCTCACAAATGAATTGTTGATTTTATACATATAGATACATCCATACATGCATACATACATACATACATACATACATATATATATATATATATATATATATATATATATATATATATATATATATATATACAGAGAGAGAGAGAGAGAGAGAGAGAGAGAGAAAGAGAGAGAGAGAGAGCTCCGACATTCCTTTACACAAATCAGACTCCGACGATAATATATTTCAAGACATAATTTCAATGTTCCAGGGGTAGTCATTCCGCACGGAGACAAGTGTGATAAATCAAATCTTGCGGTATGGCAACAGCGGGGCTCTCTTAGGACAATGAGCTTCTGCCCCAAGGCAGAAGAAGCCTTTGCTGAATAAACTGGATGAAAATGCCCCCAGTGACATATGTACAAAACTAACTCCCTGAATTTTAAGACCAACATAAACATATATATCTATCTGTCTCCTAATAATCTAGGAAATGCATTGCACTACAGATTCTGAAAATATGAAAGGAAATGAACACACGCACACACAAAAGTTGCAGATAGAAATTTTTCCCAGCGTGATTCGAAGGCCTCTTTTCGGCTCAATAGGCCAACTGATTAAACTGGCAAAATAATTTTTGTGAAATGAATTACTGCAGTAGCCACTTTTTCCATTTTGTAATGCCATTGAATGGATGCTGTTACCAAGAGGTCTTTATCTCCAAGCACGTCAGTGGCAGCACTACCGTAGCCAAGGTCAACTGGCTTCATGTCATCGTAATGTCATATCTCCCATGCGAACAGCAAATTGCGTTTTATTCTCTCTCTCTCTCTCTCTCTCTCTCTCTCTCTCTCTCTCTCTCTCTCTCTTCTCTTTTTTTTTTTTTTTTATTACCACACAGTAACGACATGTTGGCATTATATGCCGGGTTTCTGAACTCCTTTAAAGACATATCTTCCTTAAGGGCTTACAGTTCCTTAGTACACTGCTTCATGATTTAGTGCACTAAAATAACGTTTTGCCTTTATTCACCCTAGTTAGGTAAGCTAGTCTGCTCAAAATTTAAGGACCTTGGCTTTGCCTTGCCCCTTCGAGTAATAAGTCTACTCACAATATCTGAGGATCCAATTACCTATTGAGTGATTAAGACAACACGAAAAGGCTCCAGAGGTGATTGCACTGGACGTGAAATGCGTAATGTCGCCCAAAGGACTCTCTACGAAAATAAAAAATATTCTCCAATAAAAGCCGCAAAAAAAATTAAGTCCCCTGAATTTCACTGACTTGAGTGAGTGATAATGATGACGCTCCTGCAGAGGGCGCCGACGCAGACATATGTCTGAAAGGACTACCAGAAAAAGGCCACTGAAAAGCATGAGAGGTATTAGAGGAACACAATGGAACGAAGATCCTCGGTAGGGAGTCGGTTGTTGTGGCCGTAATGAAACAGCGAGGAGGAGAAAAAGAGCGACAAAAAAGTGACAAAACAGTGAGTGATGTGAATGAGAGAAAGAGTGAGAAAAATGGGTGTAACAGACATTAGGAGTCATTAAGCGTTCCCTAACCTCACGACGACGCAGATTGCGTTTTTGGAATTCCGATTTCGCCTTGACGCTCGTAAGCCTCCTTTAATGACTCTTTTCGCTATAATCGCTTCACTTTGTGACTGAGAGAGAGAGAGAGAGAGAGAGAGAGAGAGACCTTATATCCTCAACGCTTCGTTGATTTCCTTCCTTGGTGTTCTTAATTGGTTTATAGACGTTTCAGTGGAAACGGGTAATTTTAAGACTTCAATAGCGACATTTTAAGTCGGTAACCAAAAAATTATTGAGAACCATTGTATTACGAAACCTACATAGGTATACCTGAAATAATCCTTAACCAATAAAAACTATTTTGGTTTCTACCTTCTCTAAAAAGAAAAAAAAAATCTTATGGAATTTAGGCTGTTAAGTCAGCAAAGGGACAGTTTCGACCATTCAGCATTCAAGACAGGGAAAAGGTGGAGTTGAAGTGGTTGAACAGCAAGATAAAGAGATCCAGAAAATAAAGGCTGCTTCTAATATCCATATAACAAATTTATTCTGGAGAATTTGGTATTACTGGACTAATTTAAAGTAGCGAGATCGACAAATCGTCCACAACACGTAAACATGCTTCTAAAGAATATGATTTTGTGATGAGTTATTACGTAGCTGAGAATGAGATTTATTCAGGTGCAGCGTTTCCTGATTAACTTGAAATCTGAACTTTATGGAAACAGTGACGTTTGTAACCTTATTAAAAAATTAGTATGTTTTCTAAGGTTTTGCTACGGCAACCTCATAACCATAGTGTACCATTTTTACTACTTATTCTCCTTTCTTTATGGTTGATACTATTTCTTCTCCCATCTTTATGGCGAAGAATCCTCGACGGGCACAGCTCTGCCCAAGTGTAAGTAAAAACTCTGGAATAAAAAAAAACTGACTTTCAAGCTTCCTTCATAGTGATTTCCCTCTTTTATTTCCAATTCTATCTCCAGTCTTTGAAAACTTCCTGGTCTATCCTGATTTTTCACTTCTCTTGCTATTCTCTTTATAGTCTTTTAATTACTCGTCTTCCCTCCCAGTTTTTTCCTCTTTTTTTTTTTTTTTTTTTTTTTTTTGAAGCTATTTCCAGGCTTTTAAAAGGTCGTCGGTCGCCGGTCTCCTAGATTTTTCACATTACTTTTTAATCAATTTACACTCTCTTTAGCTCCATTCCAACGGTCATCCGAAGAGAGGTTGAGCAGTTTTTATCCCAAAATAAAAATGACTGCTTAGAACATAGTTGGTAATCACTATCACCATATATATATATATATATATATATATATATATATATATATATATATATATATATATATATATATATTATATATATATATATATATATTGATATGTATATATATAGATATATATAATATATAGAGTAATAAATATATATCTATATATATCTATATATATATAATAAATCTATAAATCTATATATATATATATATATATATATATATCATATATATATATATATATATATGAATAATTAT
Organism: Macrobrachium nipponense; assembly: GCF_015104395.2. Taxonomy (NCBI): domain Eukaryota; kingdom Metazoa; phylum Arthropoda; class Malacostraca; order Decapoda; family Palaemonidae; genus Macrobrachium; species Macrobrachium nipponense. Next base: position 41,037,282 of record NC_087218.1, read on the forward strand.
CACATCACCGTGATTCATATAAATTATTCGAGCTACAAATGTCCTTTAATATCTAACTCGCTCTACCTCGGAATTGATATACCTATTTTCATATATGTACCGAAGGGGATTTTTAGTTGATATAATATATAATATATGTATATGTAATCTTTTTAATATCGTTTGAATACTGATCATAGTTTAGATCTTTGCCTTTATTCATTCATTTGTTAATTTAAAGTTTTATTTCTTCGTTGTTATTTATGTTTAATTGTTATTTTGTAAATTTGCATCATGCAGTTTAAAAATTTAAGTTTATATATATAACTGAAATTTTCAAAATGCGTGATGCATATTTACAAAACAACAATAAAACATAAATGACGATGAAGAAATAAATTTTCAAAATAACAAAAGAATGAATAAAGGTGAAAATCTAAAATAAGATCACTATTCAAAAGATATTGAAATCTCCGCCGCCGCCCCTCCCACCCACACATACACAGCTTGTTTCACGCTAGATAACGAAGACTGTCGTGACCGAAATGAAAGTATCAAAATGTTAATCAACGCTTTGAAAAAATCTTTACGTTTTATCTTGTAGGTTGCAATTACCACCCATGTAATAATGAAACACTTTCTTGGTGGTTATTACATCTCGTTAAGATGAACACAGAGTGGGATGGTGATAGCGGTAACTGTGCCAGAGCAGATTGCTATATTAAACAGATTGCTATATTAAACAAATCTAAAGATGGTCAACTATCGCGCTTATATCAATGCAATATTAAATTATCAAGTTTATGAAGCTCCGCTAAATTAAGATTTATGCAATTACGAGAGAACCACTCAGTCAAACAGCTTAGAGAACGAGACACTAATCAGCTCCTCGCACCAGACTACTTCGTTTTGTTGAGACATTCAGTAACTCCTCTTATTTCCAGACCAAAATTTCATCATTCAGCACTCAAATAAGTAAACAAAAATCATTAACTCATTCCGATCTCCTTCAGACAACTATGGACTTTTATAAGTTAAGTATATCTTAGTTAAACCAGACCACTGAGCTGATTAGCAGCTCTCCTAGGGCTGGCCCGAAGGATTAGATATTTTTACGTGGCTAGGAATCAATTGGTCACCTAGCAACGGAACCTACAGCTTGTTGTGATTGGTAGCCGAGCGCGAAAACCAGTCGTCCAATGAGGAACTTATGTGCTGTTAGAATATTGTGAGATTTTTTAAAAAGCAAAAGCATACACTCGAACACTTCTTGTATTCGGGCTTGAGATGAACTTGATGCATAAACTTTCTTGGCCAAGTTCAAACACACAAAGACAAACGACTCTCGCAATGAATTAAAAAAACGATGTCATACAAAATACCGTAAAGTGGTGTCAAAGGAAGAGGTCAACCGCAAAAGCGATCAACCTCCCCAAGAGGTCAAAATACTTTGGAGGCAAGGTCATGCAAATGCCCGAGGAAATACCCAGCCAACGGCTCCAAATGCTTTCGCAAGTACAGTTAGCCACAGTGTACGATATTCGCAACATTATCACGATAACTCTGTGCATGAGAGCTATGTACTTGTTCCTGTTCATGAAGCAGAGGTATGCGTCCATTCTGATGATGAGTTACACGGGTATTCGTGACTCATTTTCTTGTCAAAACACATAAAAAAGCTAAGAGATTATGCATCATGGAGTGTAAAAAACAAACCAAATTTGTTTTTAATGACAATTAACAACGGAGTGTTTGTAAGAACAGCCAACACAAGTACAAATCACATGTAATGCATTGCTTTATAATTATTTTATTATATAAAACAAAGACTTATCGAAGTAAAAGGATTAAAATAGCTAAGTTTCGACGTCTTTTTAAGCCTTTTACTTGGATAAGTCGATAAGGGAGATAAAAATCCTAATGAGAATGCCTGAAAGTATAATGGAAGTAAATTGCTGGGTATGACAAGAGGATACTCAGAAATAACAAATGAAAAATCACTCCGACTGATGATGCCAATAAAAATAAATGACGCGGACGCTGTCAAGAATAATGAATACGAATAAAGAGTATGAATAGGAACCGCCGAGGAAGAGATAATGGCGACAGCTAAATCTGATAAGTTGACGAGTTAATTTGAAAAGGTAATGACGGCTGACCGGTCAGGGGATGGGAGGTGGAAGGGAGGGGGAGGCTGAATCTCAAGAAGACTTCATAATAATGATTTAAAGTCGTTCTGCTGAGATAATGCTGATGTGATCATGGTGGCCATATAAAATGTAGCCAAAGTTTCTCATTGTCTCAGCAAATGAGTTTTATAACGAGAGAGAGAGAGAGAGAGAGAGAGAGAGAGAGAGAGAGAGAGAGAGAGAGAGAGACTAATAATATACAGGATGCCAAATACATCACGAATTCTTCCTTTATAATAAAACTACTATTTGTTAATGCACATAAAAACAGCAACATCATCATAGTAATGAAGACTTTACTTCCCATGGAAGAATATGGTAACCAAGTGAAAGTTAACAATTGACAAATTACGAAAAAAATAAAGAAAGAAAAAGGTGACGAGAGCTCGTTCTTCTGCTGCTGGAGATGTGCGACTTAACCGATCCGTGAGCTGAAGAAGCTACCACGACCGGACTCACCTCTCGCAGAACTTAGCCGTACATACGTACAAACAGAGAGCATACTTACTCTCTGCCAACATTCCAAATTATTTCTATTTCTGTACGCTTTAGAAACAATACAATTTTTTCAGAATAAGTCGTTATTCGTAAATGAACTTTTCTGAAAATGAGGGATTTATCTGACATCATAATTACCATGACCGCCTGCTCGCTGACTGCAATAGTGCGAGGTAGATGGCAAACAAATCAGTATATTAACTATGAATTAATATTTACGCTATGGATATCGCATGGGTTTGACCAAACAAATGGTGCAAAATCGTCAGGTACTTCTGTGCATCAGATTAATAAAAGGCTGTTTTACTATATTTAATATCAAGTACAACTGGAAACGCAATCTGATGGAGATATACTCAACAGGTCGAAACACAAATATACTGATTCAATATTAAAAAAAAATTAAATAAAAAAAATAAAAGAAGGACGATTACCAAGCTTCAAAAAGATAGGCGTAGGATACAGGTAGGTTCCAACATCGAAGAAAGCAAAAAATCAGATTCTGAAAGGCGAAGTGGTAAAAAAATTTCGGAAAACAGAGGCAAGAAGAAGATTCCCTTGGTTTCGATAGAAATAGAAAATCGTCACCAAGCTATGCTGTTAACAGAATATCCAATAACCGCTTGTTGAATGCCCCATTTACTATAAGGCTACAATGGCCCAACAACAAACTACTCATGGTGGTACAAACAAGAGCAAGGAAGCTAAAAGTTATTTAAAGAATAAATGAAGTCATAATCATGACCTTTAACGCTGTGTTTAACAGCAAATAGTACTTGCAGTTCAGGAGGAAAAAAGTAAATTATGATCACAAGACTCTTGGTAATTAAAATCAAAATTGGAAAAAGCAGTGACATTGAAGATTACGGTAAAATCAGCACATATCTGAATTTTCGTTAATATCTTCCTTCGTTTTAGCAATAACTGTTTGTAAAATTTCGAGAGTCATTTTCTTGATATTAAACTTTGTACGAACCGAAGATACAAATTGATGCTTAATGTCACGCAGTGTGCTTGTATATGATACTGTTGAGAGAGAGAGAGAGAGAGAGAGAGAGAGAGAGAGAGAGAGAGAGAGAGAGAGAGAGAGAGAGAGAGAGAGAGAGCATCAAGTAAGTTGCATAACTATTAGCATTTTCCTTAGAAGCTTTTTTTAATTCCAAAAAAAGGAAGCCATTATTCCAAACAATGGGCGCCTTTTGAAAAAAAAAAAAAAATTGCAGAAAACTTCCACATTACCCTGTTCACACACCTATACAAACGTTCATCAGCAGCACATACAAACACACAAGCGAGCGCGCTGTTCATTCGCCTGCAAACACTTCCCATTTATACATTTTTTTTCCAACTTGTCGTCCTTTATTTCTACATAATCAAAGCATCTCAAGATAATCTGACCTATAGGTTTACCCATTTTCCACTTTCTCTACGTATCTCCAAAAATCGGACCTTTTCAAATCTTCCTATGCCACAAATACTATGAAAACAGTACCTCTTGGCAGCTTCATTATTTATCCTTTCATCTAAACTAAATTTCAACATTTCACTCTATTACAGAAGAGTTCAGGCAACAATCCCTACACATAATAACGATCCCAACATACAATCAGTATCTATAAATATATACGCAAATATAAGTATATCTATATATGTGTGTGTGTGTGTAGCTTGTGTAAGAATAAACATACAAATATATATAATAGAAAAAAACACACGATTAAAAGAAATCATTTTCATGAACATACCTTTTCTCAAAATGCGTCCTGAACAGATTACTGCTATTTTTAGAGCGCCTCTTTCGTTGGAAGCTAACATAACCGTTCATTCTAAGAGGCAAAAGATAAAACTGACATAATCGCAATGTTCCGTACAACTTCTTTCCACGACCTAGTGGTTCTCCTGACCTGGACTGACACACATATCAAAGCTGCCTCTAATATCTTGTAAATAAATGTATACATACATTCCCACATGCATTCCTGTTCAATTTGAATAAAGAAAAGTATTAATAACATGAAATGTGGCATTTCTAATAAGGCATAACACAGCTAGAGTTCAAGCTCAATGCTCATTCCCTTTAGTCTAATCAAAATAGGAGGAGGAGGAGGAGGAGGAGGAGGAGGAGGAGGAGAGAGAGAGAGAGAGAGAGAGAGAGAGAGAGAGAGAGAGAGAGAGAGGGCGAAGAGCAGTAAGCTAGGAGCAGGAGGAGGGATGGGAGGAGGGGGAGGGAGGAGAGAGTAGGAGCGGGAGAGGAGAGGAGAGAGGAGAGAGAGAGAGAGAGAGAGAGAGAGAGAGAGGGCGAAGACGACTTCTCTAATCGTGCGAAGTGACACCTGGTACTTTCTCAGTCCAATACAACAGAGACACATAAAAACGCACACATTGGATCGTAAGACATCAAAAGAATTACCAAACCGAAAAAAGCACCTCATCATCCCAACATCTCCGAGGCAATCAATCAAGAGCGAAATACGAAGAAGACAACCGTTACATCATCGCTTGAAGACGCAACTGTGTCTACTGATCTTCTTCAGCTAAAATTATCTGCGGGACATGGGCCATATGTGCGAGAGATTTGTCAGGCGCAGAACTCGATGGGCGCCGCCGCCCCTTCCACCGTTAGTAGCGGAAACATTTTACAATCCTAAGGTTTTGCGGCAAACGAGGATTCGTGAAGCGGAGGAGCTCGTTGTGGTCATGTCCCTTGGAGTAGATTAAGAAGTAAAAAAAAAAAAAGGACTCTACAGTAATAACCTCTTCATCAGGCAGACCCAGGTTGGGGCGGAACGTCATTAGACACGTTCCTGTATATCCCATAGCGCCGTTCTTGAACTTTCCGTCTCTGGTAGTTAGTCGAATGTGGCGGGCTCCAGTGAAGGTATACAACGATACGGGGCTAGCAAACCCTAGCCCTAAAATACTTAGTCAATCCACAACCCCAACAGGGAAGCGGTTTATGGGTGACACACACATTAACCTGTAATGTATGTATGCATTATATATCTATATATATAGTATATATTATATATATATATCTATATATATTATATTATATATTACCACACCACCACACACACACATATATATATAATATATATATTATATTATTATATACTATATATAATATTAATATATTGTATGTTATATATATACATGTAGAAACATTATGCACTATCCCCTGTAGAGGAGGTGGTATTTTCTAAAAGGGTAGAGCAAAACATTCAAGATTCCGGTAGGTCTTCAGGAATAAAACACAAACACAAACACACATTATATATATATATATATATATATATATATATATATATATATATATATGAGTGCGCGTAATTCAGCATATAAGGATGATGAATAACCATTAGACTTCATGAGTGAATAATGCACAAAGTCTAGAATAATGCACAAGTATAAACATGCTAACAAAAACAATTCTCGTATCAAAGAGAATGAATCTACTGGCATGACGTCCTTGCTGCCCTTATTCCCTTCTACATGTAATCAATAATTAATGCACCCAGTTTCAGAACTAAAAAGGCTTCAGCTACCAAAGAAATACATTTGACAACCTGTGCTTCTCCGACTGAAGTGACAGTGAGGTAGCTCTTCTTTCTTGACTAAAAGGAGATTCTCAATTAAAATAGACCATTTTGGCAGGACTTACAATTTGGGTCCTGTCTCCACTTTGTAATGAATAACTGTGCTTGAGAAAAATGTGCCAATAATTGTGAGGGTGAATTAAAATTTGCCGTTTCTTCATGGATGATCGGATGGCACAGAAACATAAGAATGCAAGTTAAAAAATGGAAGATAATGCTGTAAATAATCTAAATACTGTGGTTTTGTCCATTGGGCGCGTTCATTAGACATGCAGTTCCTTAGCGCTTCTATTCTCTATCTGTTAAGGTAATCACCTGACCTGGTATCACAATCACACAGGCGTTTCCAATCAAGAAGCTTCAAGCCATAAAGAAGTTTAGGTCTCACATAGCTTTTGATGAATAAGAAAAATTTGTTAATACAGCAGGGTGTTTAAGTTCAATATGAAAAGTGCTCTGAGTTTGGTTGAGGAAGAAAAGAGTCACTCGCATAACTGAGAGAAGGTTTGGACGGAATTGTTCAAGTCGTCATCGATCAAAAAAGGAAGTGATTTGCATTTTCCTCCATTTGAAAATCCTTAGATATGAATTATATCACCGTCTCGTTATCTCAAAATTAAAGAAAAATAAAAACAAAATCCAAGTATTTTGTTTTGATCAAGACACATATAAGAATGCTAGCTAGCACTACCTCTACTACCTAAGCTCTGCCGCTCCAAAATAGCTGTACAGGACCAAAATAGCTGCACATAAAAAAAGAGCAGTGTGGGTCTCGATCTCTCAAAAGGTTTCAATTTTCTTCTTCTTACACTCGAGACCCCGTCCATCTCGGCTAAGCAGAGCAAAAATATAACTAATTCTGACTCATCATGGCAAAACTGGTCGCCACGACAGTTTTCTTGCACTCTTCATGCACTTGAAGTCACACTGATAATGTATAACTCAGATGAGACATCCAGAGCTCTTTTCATGGAACGTTAGTCCCTCAAGGTGACGATGCGGTGTTTGAACTCTGTTTTGCCGATACTGAAGTCTAGTAGAGGAGTTACAAGAAAATCAGACTGGAACCATTCAAACCATTCAAATACGTACCTACACGAGCACACATATACATATATATATGTGTGTATGTATGTATGTATATACCAACATATATATATACATATATATATATATATATATATATATATATATATATATAATATATATATATATATATATATATATATATATATATAATATATATATATATATATATATATATATATATATATATATATATATATATGCATATATATATACGTATATATTCTATATATATATATATATATATATATATATATATATATATATATATAATTTACGACATACATCTATAGCTAAATAATCGTTAATTTTAATGTAAATGAGGAAAAATTCTTGATTTTTCAATATCGTCATTAATTATAATAAGCATACTTCTTAAAGTAAGAGACCAAAAGGCCATGAACTTGGATAGAACGTAAAAATGTAAAAACTTGAGAGAGGACGAGAAATCAACATATACAACCAATTTCAAAAGTAAATAACTTATACAACTTATTAGTATAAAAGACTAATAAGTTTTCTAAAGACGGAAAACTCATCCAATGCCAGACTAAAAATGGAAAATACAGATCATAAGGTACCATCTAGTGTCAGTCAACTAGATCTCAACCCAAGACATGATCTAGTACCCACAAACTGTGGGACAGATACCTCAGCTAATCAAACAAAATATAACTACAATGGTGGTTCATCAGTCCTCACACGCCAAGAGAGAGAGAGAGAGAGAGAGAGAGAGAGAGAGAGAGAGAGAGAGAGAGAGAGAGAGAGAATCATGAAATTTAGGTTATAAAGACACAATGGGGCACTTTCAGCCGTTCAGTCCTTTAGACAGCGAAAAGAACGAGTTCGAGCGGTAGGAAAACAAGATAGAGAGATCCAGAAACCAAATTAAATGAAAGAAGAAAGGAAGAAGAAACAAATTAAATGAAGGCAGGAAGGAAGAAGAAACGGAGGTAAAGTAATGCGATAAAACGTGGGAACGGCTCGGGGCAGAGGAGACACTGTAAACACCCTTCAGGAAAGTTTACCTGCCAATAAGTGAGATACATTGACGGCACCCGCCTCTTACTTCCCTAATTCTCTTAACGAATGTATATCTGATGGCATTTAAGCCATAATCAACCTTCACATGCAATCCCTATTTGAAGGCTGCATGTCTTTGGATCATTGACACGGTTTAATTTTCCAGAGCCTCCTACTTAATTAAGTTAAAAAAATATTCAAGGTTGCATATACTGTCATCACTGACAAGCCAAAATTTTATTATTAAGTGTTGTTGTTGCTGTTGTTGTAAAAATTCCTCAAATATTTCTTGCAATTTGACACAAATGTCTAACTTAAACATTGCATTTCTTTATTCAGACTTGCATTACACAACAGGACACAGTATTAGATATTGCTATTGGACATAATCGTTTCGTGATCCATCTTTGCATTATTGTTAGTATGAAGCAACACGGCTGGAAGAATGATCCAACAATCGTAAAACTCCATCATATAATGCCATTATTTGAGGTCACGAGTCCAGCAACAAAGACGTTAAAAGCTTCTTAACTCACCATAAGACCCATATAATTCCTACGCGCCCCTACAAAATACGCCGGATAACAACTTTGACACGATTCGAACCTTTGTCCACCACCCTCCTTCTCTCTCTCTCTCTCTCTCTCTCTCTCTCTCTCTCTCTCTCTCTCTCTCGTGTGACTTAACGGGAGGTAACAGCAAGGCAATTGCTCGTGCAACGAGTCACCGCATTCACATCCACGCCCTGCCAAAACGCCAATTGCACACGCTAGATTGCCACGCCCCCCCCCCCCCCCCTAATATTAGCTTTTAATTGTTTCGAGAATGTCTTAAGTTTTTTTTGTCTTAGGGAATTTTTGTGCTAAAGAAAACAAAAATCATTATAGCATCACGATAGTATTTTCCTCTCTCTCTCTCTCTCTCTCTCTCTCTCTCTCTCTCTCTCTCTCTCTCTCTCTCTCTCTCTCTCTCTCTCTGCATTTTGGCATTCTTTTTTTATTGTGGAATCTTGCTTTGCAACTTGATAGCCTTTTCGGGTTGTTCAGTGTAAATGTCCTTTGAATCATTCTGATTATCTACATTCGTGATAATTGAAATAGATTTTGTTAAAAGAAATGAAGTTGCAATAAACTCCACAATTAGCGACAATAACTATCGGCCATTTCCTACGTAATTATTTACTTATTAATCATTCCTGCTTTAGTACATAAAATATTCATCCAGTACCTAAAAGACTTTTATCTCATCTAGAACCGTTCATTTATTTATTGTGATTTTCATCATTGCCAGTGTTCATTAAAACCTAAATAACTGTAGTGTTTATATGTATACCACTAAGTTTAATCCTTTATCTATTTATTGAGAGTTAATTCCAATTTTATGCAGAACAGTAAATTATGCATTCGCAAAAACTTCCAAAATTAATTTATCTGATTCTCAATGGTAATTTTAACATGCCTATGTTTGCTCAACTAATATCAGTGGTATCAGAAACTAAGACACATTTAGATGGCTAGATAGACAAATAGTGATTAGAATATTAAGTTTTGAAAACCTGGTCACAAGTAACTTCAATGCCGAGTAAAAAAAAAAAACAAGTAAAAAATGCTCCGAAGAATGCTGTATAAAACCATCAGCTATGACCGGGACGCCGGCAGCTCTCCAGACTCCAGTTACTCACCAGATGCGGTAGAGTGAGGGTGCGTCCCATGGCTCCGGAAAGCGCTGCCAGATGCACGATCCATGGCTAATTTTAACCTTAAAGAAAACAAAAAAGAAAAAATACTGAGGCTAGAAGGATCCAATCTGGTATTTTCGACAATTAGAGGGTGGATGATCAAAATACCAATTGCAGTCCTATAGGCTCAGAAGTGTATTTTAGGTCTGAGGACAAACAGACGGACTGACAGACAAGGCGGGCACAAAAGTTTTCTTTCACAGTAAACTAAAAACTGTCAAGACTGACTTGGTGTAGGAAAAACTCATTTGACACAACGGAACAGGAATCATTTGCATTTAACTAGAGAAAACGCCGACACGCTCACTGGCTGTTCATTAGAAGCAAATTCCCAGCCCCGCTTCTCTCTCTCTCTCTCTCTCTCTCTCACTCTCTCTCTCTCTCTCATGGAAGTAATCAGCACAACGTCTAACCTAAAATTTAGCTATCTCTCTCTCTCTCTTTTATGGAAGTAATCGGCACAATTTGTAGCCTACAATTCAGCTCTCTCTCTCTCTCTCTCTCTCTCTCTCTCTCTCTCTCTCTCTCTCTCTCTCTCAAATAGCCCCCAATTGCCCTCAATAAGTAAACGCCAACTAGGGATAACGGTTCTTTGCGTAAGAAGCGACTGTCATCGCACGGACGGTTTGGAATTAACAGTTAAGTGTGAATGTGTATATACAACCGAGTGAGTTGGGGGGAGGGGGGCTGAGGGGGATAGGGTGGACCACGGCTGTATTTCTCAAAATCTTTAATTGCCGTTCACACCCGACTATTAGCCCTCCCACAACCAAAGTTACCCCCGCCACCACCCCCCCCCCCCTTTTTTTTTTTTTTACTTGATCGTTTAACCTTAATGCTAAATCTCTTTTTTGCTTCACTTCCCATTATATATTGATGGCTCTTAAGCACATTCGGTTTGCCGTCGATGACCTATGTTGTTGAAATACCAGTACACATAACCCAATCAATTAATTATCGCACTCACATGAGAGGGAATAGTTAAACTACTATTTTAAAAATATATTTAGTAATAATGAGAAAATTTCTTAAACTACTTTCTACCATTCTTTAATTATCTGTACTTTTTTGTATTTACTCATGTTTTCTGCATGCCTATTCACCTTAGTTTATTTCTGCTTTACCCGTGTGACCATTGATGCCATATATGTGCTACTACAATAAAGTAGTTTGCATACATAAATCTACGAGATAAAAAACATGTCACACCATGATAATTCTCCGAAATTATTCATAAAGTGTTATATAATCATGTCTTCTAAAATTAGAACATTAAGGCAAGAAGACGATGAAATCCAAGATACAACATGAAGGGGTGTTTTTCGTAAAGTAATTTATCAAGTTCATTCCGGTACTGAAAGAGGAGGATATAAACGGCAAAGGGGTCAATATAAGGCCTAAGAAGCCGACCACTTAAGATTTTCATCCCATAAATCTCTTCACTGATAAAGAAAAACTTTATTTTCTAACAATTCTAACAATCTAAATTACGTATTCATTTGCTGTGCATCCAAAATAAATAAATAAACAAATTATATATATATATATATAGATTATATATATATATATATATATTATATATATATATATATATATAATTATATATAATATATATAATACATATATATATATATATATATATATATAATATATATTATATAATTATTTATATTTTTTATATATATAATCTATATATATATATATATATATATATATTATATATATATATATATATTATATAATAATATATATTTATGTACATATATACTATATATATATATATATAATATATATATATATATATATATGTGTGTGTGTATAATATATATATATATATATATATATATATATTATTTTATATATATATATATATATATATATATATATATATATATATATATATATATATATATATATTATATATATATATATTTATATGTATTAAATTAGATAAAGGTTTCTGCGATCTACTACAAAATCTCTTTTCTGCTTTAAATGCAGTCTCAACTGTCTTCTAGAAACTTTTGCTATATTAGACACAGGTCTAATTTATAGGAAATTATATATAATTTTGGACACAGGAAGTTAAAGCAATTATCCGAACTATCCAATTACCAAAACTAAGCAACAAATAAGACAGTCAAAGAGGCTTCCCACTGGTAATTAAGATTGTATGTTGGAAATATGAGTACATGAATCAATCGGGGGTCAATAAGAAATGAAGATGTCGCATGAGTCCTTCAACAAGGTTGTTCGCTGAAAAATCTACTTATGCAAATGGCATCAGGTCACGTGACATTCAAAGTGCCCATCACCATATGGGAGGTAACTGACTGATATATCCGAATCAACAGAAACACGTGAAAGATGTGCCGAAGTTTCTTCGGTGCAATCGAGTTTTCTGTACAGCTTATAATCTAGGCCACCGATGATATATCTATCTGTCGGTGGTCTCGGTATAATGCCATATGACCAAGGCCATCTAGCGCGGGTCTTGAAACTCAGCCGGCCGTGGTGGCCTGTGTTGTTGCGTTGCCAGAAGCACGATCATGGCTATCCTTAACCTTAAATGAAACAAAAACTTCTGAGGTTAGAGGGCTGCAATTTGGTATGTTTGATGATTGGAGGGTGGATGATCTATATACCAATTTGCAGCCCTCTGGTCTCAGTACTTTTTAAGAGATCTGAGGGCGGACAGGAAAAGTACGGACAGAAAAAAGTGCGGACGGACAGATACACTCATGATTTATATATATATATATATATATATATATATATATATATATATATATATATATATATATATATATATATATATCTACGCGAGAGCGTTTAACGGTATGAAGCGACTGAAGTGAACGTTTTCTCAACCGGGGGTTCAAGAGAATGTCTGCTTCCTTCGTTTCCAACCATTACATACATACGCACAAAAAACACGTGTATGTATATATATATCTATATATATATCTATATATATACATATATATATATATATATATATATATATATATATAAAGATAAAAGGCCCATAAAACACTATATGAACGTTGCAATCATATATTTCGAGCACTTACTTCTGTGCTCCTGATCACTGGTAAAAATATGGACATAGGATATCTTACATGAGTATATACAAGGCATATAAACATGTGTCTTGTATATAAACTCTTGTAAGATATCCTATGTCCATATTTTTACCAGTGCTCGAAAAATATATGGTTGCGACGTTCAAATAGTGTTTTTATGGGCCTTTTATCTTCATATTACTGTTGTTTTACAGTAACAGCCATTCATATACTATATATATATTATATATATATATATATATATATATATATCTTGTATTGTTATATTATAGCATGTGTGTTCTCGCGAGCACGGTCGTATATAGAAAATATTGGAGAAAGAGCAAATTCACGCGCTATGTAAAACCCCGGAAATATGAGAACTTTGTCAAGAAACCCACGGTAAAAAGAAAATAGCCATTAAAAGATGAAAGAAAGAAAAGAAAAAGTTGTTCAACACCGTGTCCTTCTCTAACGACGTCTTTCCCTCTGCCATAAAAGTCACAGAGAAAAGTGAATTTGTTTTAAATAATGATAAATGGAGTGAATTATTGTGAACTGGGTCGTTTCTTATCTTACTAAGGAGAGCGAAATCGCCTACAATTATGTGCAGAAATTTCCCCAGACAGTTAGTTTTTATCTATCACGAATTCAAATGGAATTTTAGTTTCCTTTGAACTAGCTAGTTTCCAGTAGTTATTCCGAGTAAAAGAGAGTATGCAAATGGCAGTAGAGAAGTGTATATGAGAGTTTTTATGTTCCATATTTACGTTTAGAATTAACCGTTCATTTGAGTATTTATCATAATGTAACTAATACCCCATCCCGTCAATTTTGCTGCGTCGTACTTAAAATGTCATGTACATTTTGTCTGCAATATCTGGTTTAAGATTATGAGATAATTAAAACATAGGATTCATTATAGTCTATTTGCGCTGTGCACAGAAAAAAATGTATCGATAAACAATACCTTTTAAGAACAATATATCTTCCACTAAAAAGATACGTTTTTTATTTGATTTGTCGATACGTTGACGTGAGAGTTCTTGGATGTTTTTTATCGTTTTTCTTTCTTACTGTTATCACAGATGTGTTTTCAGTAATTTTTAGTTCATACTATTTCCAAATGTGAACGTTAATGATGCAGAGTAGTTTGGTTAATTGCGCTAATTTTGTCCTAATATTCTTGAAAACCTACATGACGCAGAGCATTTGGGTCACCATTCTATTCGTACAGGTTGCCAGTATTATAATCACCGTTCTTTGACATGTGAACGGATAACACCGGAACCATAAAAAAAAAAAAAAAATTATCTTTGTAATTTCAGGAAAGTAAAACTGAAAAAAGTTAAATATCATTGGTTAAATTACGGTATACCTGGTAAAGGTTTGTCATCTCTGACTGCCTTTTCTAGTAATGAGAGGTTTTTCTTAGTTATGGTGGATGGAGGACTGGGTGATTACAAATGTGGCAACAAAACAAAAAATATACTTATATTACCATCATAATCAACTTCAACTAAAATACTGCAATTTCAGAAAACAGCACAATTATTTAAGCTTAACATCCCAATCAAGAACAACTTGACAATTCATATTACGATCCGCCCTCCACCTCATCTAAAACATCTCAAAAACAAGGAAGACGACAGCTGTAACAAAATCAACTAACAACATGAAAATGTGGTAAGAATGGAGGGAGGCTGGAATCCGGTAGGAAAACTTAAAAGAACCAATGCACCGTGAGATTAGCATTAAACTCCAGTGTATCGAGTATATGTGCACCTCACAGTTCTACAGTTCTGCAGTTCTAAAAAGTGTACAGTAATACTGCATAATTTTTAGAACGGCAGAAACAGTTAACAGAAAAACAAAAAATGTCCTTATCGGAATTTCCAGAAATTATTTGATGCTAAAGAGACCTTTCTCACCTCACATAACAAGGCTCATTTTCCAAACAAATCATGACCGTTTGCATTTGTTGCTAATGCCTTATCTCTCTGCAATATCCTTTCATTCAATCACCATGTCGTCACTTCCGCCATCTGTTGCATAAGGCGATGCAACAGCCGGGCGGGCACCTGCTACTCTCGCTTTCCTCGGGTTCATGAACAAAGAGAAATTCCGCTCAGTTTGTTGTATGAAAAATCCTTTGGTGAAAATCTAGCCGTAGTAAATTAAAAAAAAGATAGTTCCAAGGCGTTGATAATAACAAAGTTTTGAAGTAAACCTTTGAGTCAGATGCTATGAAATGATTCAAATGCTATCTCTTGTTTCAATGTTATCTTCCTAAATTGGGTCCGTGTGCCTTTTTTTGCAACTGACACTCTTCCTCGTTTATATATATATATATATATTATATATATATATATATATATATATATATATATATATATATATATATATATATATCTTCTATTTTCGTGTCGTATAATAGCCTCTGCTTCTTTGGCAGATTTTCTGCTATATGCTAACACCATAAGAAATTATGAAGATCTCTCTCTCTCTCTCTCTCTCTCTCTCTCTCTCTCTCTCTCTCTCTCTCTCTCTCATTTAAATTATGCGGAAGGATGGAAGGGTTCCGCTATGTGAAACAGGAAGAGCCATAGTATCCACAGTAGTAGTAGTAGTAATAGTAGTGGTGGTTGTGGTAGCTAGTGGAAACATTACAAGCCGGCCGGATGATAATCTGAAGTTCAAGGTCATCTTTTGTTTGATGCCGATTCTACTAATTTCCTTTTTTCTTCTTCTTCTTCTTCTTCTTCTTCCTCCACTGCGTTGAGGAAGTGCGCGATTTTTACGAGTACTCTAGCATTTGTAAAAGGATTATTAACCCGTTTCCTCTTCTAGAAAATGTTACAGTTTACTGAGCCAGTTTGACCCAGTTATCTTCTGAGGTTACGGTATATCTCGAACACACATTTTTTTTAACAGGGGAGGAAATGTCATTTACTGCGTTTGGACTCAAATTAACCTCCATAATACTACTCTTACCTGTTTTCGTACACACAAGCGTAAGACAACCTATGAAGACAGACAATAAATAAAATCACGCCTCTAACTACCCTGCATCCGTACAAGTATATGTATCCGAATGTATAAATACCTGAGCACACTTACGGCACACAAGACAAGTATGAAGAGAAACAAAATCACAAACAGAATACAAAGTTACACGACAATGAAAACGCGCAGTCTGAATTCCCAAGCAAAACCGATGCGGCCTGTCTGAAAGTGAGCCTGTGAATAAACAAATAAATAAATAAATAAATAAATATACAAATATAATATATATATATACATATATGTATATTTATGTATGTATATATGTATATATATACGACCACATACGAACACGTGTTTAATATCAGTTGTAGATGAATTACAAATTATTAGCATTCATATTCATCATGCTGCATCATTTTTTATCAGTAGGAACACGACAGAAAATCTGTGACTTAAGAACGTGAGACGAATTTAGATCGTGCTCTGGTAGAAAATGGGCTTATACAAAAACTGGAAGTGTAGGCCGAGTATACCGCAAAATAATTGTACCATGTTGGTAATAAAAGAGACAGCGAGATACGCCCTTCTATCCATCACTGACTGTTAACAAATATGAAAAACTCCCAAAAAAAGTAAAACAAAGAATTAAAAGCAGGTGAACATACGGACATTGAGGATAGGAGATGTTTCGTCTAAATTAGCGCACGAATAATTTGCAGCAGATTTTTTCACAAAATTCAAAATCGCTTTTCGCTTACCTGGAAATTATATATATTATATATATATATATATATATATATATATATATATATATATATATATATATATATATATATATATATATATATATATATATGTGTGTATGTGTGTGTGTGTGTGTGTGTGTGTGTAGGTAACCGACTGAGTTGGTAGTTGCAAGAGCCGGGAAAGTTAAAAGTCTACTGAAAGGTTAACAATCTCTGGAGTCCCTCACCGACCTCGAAAAAAAAAGTATATACTCAAGAAGAAAGATACCTTAAGGCCTGCTTCACCTACCTAATGTTAACAAAATCTACCTAACTTCGAAGAAGTTACAGGAATGAAATATGTATTTTACGATCATCAGCTCATCAATTTCAAGTAGGCTCCATAAAAGAATTTTCTTCTCCTTAAACTGGGTGCGATCATTTTAGCCCAAAAGTTATATTAGAAATGGTTACATATTATAATGAAACTAATTCCATTACACTGAATATTAGAAAAAAAGGCGTCACCGACGGAAGACTCGAAATGTTAACAAATCAATTTCCTGTCTCAAATAACCAAAAACTATATTTAAAATAGTTATAAAATATGTAACATTGAAATACACGCACGTACGTGCATGAAAGTGGCGTGCGATCCAGCTGGTTGAGGCCTTCACGCACGTGCGACTTCGTACATGAAATTACCAATTTACATTACGCCGATTAATTCAGTACCAACTAACATTGCTTACAGACATAAAAACACTTGTAAATGAATACTACTGCTGTCTGTGCATTCTATATACACATATATATATATATATATATATATATATATATATATATATATATATTATATACATACACACACACATTTACACACACATACTCACACACACACACACACACACACACACACACACACACATATATATATATATATATATATATATATATATATATATATATATATATATATATATGAATAATTATCACATCGAACCGTGATTCATTTATATATCATTCGAGCTACAAATGTCCTTTAATATCTAAATTCGCTCTACCTCGGAATAGATATATTTTCATATATGTACCGAAGGGGAATTTTTTTAGTTGATAATAATTGGATAGCGTCACTGTCTGTCCTGATTTCGTTCCCGTCCACTTGGACGTTGGTTCGATCCCATGGGGGGACGAAATTATTATCAACTAAAAAATTTCCCCTTCGGTACATATATGAAAATATATCAATTCCGAGGTAGAGCGAATTTAGATATTAAAGGACATTTGTAGCTCGAATGATATAATAATATATATATATATATATATATCTATATATATATATATATATACCATATTATATGTATTATATATATATATAGTATTTAGTATATATATATATTATATAATTATATATTATAGCTATATAGTATTATATATATATTATATATATATATATATATATATATATAATATATATATATATATATATATTAGGAGGCACGACGGGATAGGCAGATCTGGTAACATTGTAGCCATCATTATTTCTGAAAACATAATAGATGCAAAGCCAGGCTTTCGGAATGCATGACTTTTCTCATCATCGGCGTCACTTATTTATATAATTAAATAAAATACACAGAAACATTAAGAAAACTGTAATACCATTAGAGTGTTGGTGACTGTTGTTTCAATATGGAAGGACTCTAAAAAAAGGAAGCGAGTAGCTGGATTTTTTCATTGTCCAAAATTTGAACATCACTGTATTCTATGTGATGGTGGCACGATATGGCATAGAGTCTAATGTACGATGGCTGACATCCCTATGAAAGTCGATGCGTACCTTAAGTAGGCGCTTGGTACATCCTACTTAAGTCTCAAATTTTACATTTAGTACTTTTGTGAGATGTACCAAGCGCGTACTTATGGTACGCAACGACTCTCACAGGGGTGTCAGTCATCGTAAAGGTTCAGTTTTAAGCAAAAAAACAGATGATAGTGCCATAAGACTCTCTCTGCCATATCCTGCCACCATCACATAGAATACAGTGATTTTCAAATACATGGACAAAAAATAAATAAATAAATAAAAATAGCCATTCGTTTTCCCTCTTAGAGGCCCTCCATATTAAACAACAATCACCAGCACTCAACAGCCAAACCACCTCAGTTCCATTGTACGTTGCGTAGTTGTTTAAACACACCCCCACTCCACCCAACCTTCCATTTGCAGTCGTCTAACTTGCTCAGGTGTCATTTAGCTACAGACATGAACAGCCCGGTAAGCTGTACTACATTTTTCATTATTATTATACACACACATATATAAGTATGTGTTACAAGCAAACAGCGAAACCAGGCATTTTGCGAACTTCCTGCAATTTCTTGCAGATAGCGAAATGCACTTAACAACATTTGATACCCCAGCGGGTAGTACTAAGCACATTGCAGTTGAGTCACTGTTTCGCTGTGTTTAGCACTAGCACCTTGGGGGGTTTGGGGATCAAATGTTCCTAAGTTCATTCGCTATCTGCCTGTAACATATATACACATATAATGTGTATGCAATATATATATATATATATATATATATATATATATATATATATATATATATATATATATATATATATATATATATATATATATATTATATATATTATATATATATATATATATTGTTTAAAAGTTAAACAAGTTGTTAGATATTTTACAAACAGATAGTTTTGTATTGTGATTTTAGTAACTACATATTTCCGCCAAGTACGTCTTTTGTTTTGAACAATGTTTATTTGCATACTTAAGTAGGTTGTTGACTTGTTTTATTATTTGTGGCCTCATGTTGCTTTCTTGTATAAGTTGTCCTCTTAAAATTGTTCAGTACCCGGAAGATGACTTTGGAATAAAAGTTGAAAGTCTTGGTACCACCTCCTTTCATTTTCACGTGAGGATATCTCTTATATACTTCACCCACGGGACCATTGTGGAATTGGAAGACTTATGGAACTCACGCGTCCCTTGACGCTGCCTTTGATCTTTCGACTCTATCCTGTGTGCAAACCGCTCTTCTACAACTACAAGAAATCTTTGATGAGGTCACATCGCCTGAAACGGCAGCTGCAATTTCTGAAGAAATGTAGGGATAATCTTGTTATACCGAAGTCTTGCTTACCGGGGAGATTGCGTAATTTGGAGTGAGAGGATTTCTCGGACATGGAGCATCTGATTTTGGACAGGTGCATTAGCACCAAACGTTATGAATTGAATCGTTCGTTTCAAGATACTAAGAAGGCTACGACGCTTTTGCAGAATCATGTGACCCGTGAACAATGGAACATTATAAATGATAATGTATACACCGCAGTGCGATCTGCAGCAGTGGCACATCAAAATAACTTAGATGGGAAATTGGAACGTCAATTTCGGGATGGTGTGTGGACAACAAAAAGCAACCCGGACTTAAACGTGAACCTATCTTTATATGAACTCAGTGATAATGAAAAACTCGTTTTAGGATTTGGTATGAATTTTTGCTTTACTAAGAACAAAGTCGATGTTTTTTCAATAGCTAAAGGTTTCATAAACTTAGAAAAAACAAAAAATGAAAAAGTAAACAATGACAATATTTTGATTGCAAAAGGATGTGTATATGCTGTGTGCAATTCAAAATTAAGACATACTATACCTTTGAGATTCCAGATGGCACTTAAGAGCTTAAGAGCTAATAAAGATATTCATATAACTAAGGCTGATAAGTCAAACTGTATAGTTATTTTGAGTAAGAATTCTTATATTGAAAAGGCTAATCAACTTTTATCCGATGAAGACACTTATGAAAAACTAATGAGACCCCACCGATAAAGTTAATATGCATTATAATAGTACTGTGAAATCTTTGTTAAAGTCGCATCATGAACTAGCCAAGAAATTCTCTGCCGTTAATGCCACTCTTCCTTATATGCATGGCACAGTAAAGATTCATAAAGAAGGCAAACCAATCAGACCCATTATCAGTTCGATAGGCTCAGCTTCTTATCATTTGTCAAAATGGTTAGGATCTCTGTTAAATCCGCTGATAGGAAATATATCAGAGGCACACATTAAGAATACGGAAGACCTTATCACAAAGTTGAAAGTCAGAGATGCAACTTGCAGATTAATTAGTTTTGATGTCAATTCATTGTTTACGAAAGTGCCCATTGACGATCTGCTACAATTTCTACAAGAAAAAATGAATTATATAAATATTCCTGTTTCCAACCATGTTTCTATTAAGTTGATAAAGTTGTGCATAGCTGATAATACGTTTACGCTTAATGGTTGTTTTTATCGACAGATTTTTGGTTTGGCAATGGGAAGCTGTTTATCTGCAACTCTCTCAAATATCTATATGGAGTTTTACGAAATCAGATACCTACCAAATATCATTACGTTTACTTTGACATGGTACAGATACGTTGACGACATAATATGCCTGTGGCCACGGGATCGTGACCCCTTGGAGTTTTTAGAACTTTTGAATGGCCTGGTTCCATCCATAAAATTCAAATTGGAAATAGAACAGGATAAAACCCTACCATTTCTTGACACAGTCGTTATGAGAACCGACAACGGTTTTAAATTCAAAGTTTACCGTAAACCAACAGCAGTGAATGCTTTCATTCATAATTTTTCCAACCACCACCCCAAGATAAAACGAACAGTCTTCTCAGGGATGTTTTTACGGGCATATAGAATTTGTGATCCTGAATTCTTAGACGAGGAAATTAAGAACATCTATGAAATTGCGAGAGAATTGTTACCCAAGCATTTTATTTGATAGTTGCCTCCAAAGTGCCAAAAAAATAATCTTATTTTCACGAAAGATCAAGTAATTTTGAAATTGAAAATATTTTAGTTTTGCCATACCACTGTGAATTTTTATCAATTGTACGTAGCCTGAAATGTCTGAATATAAATGTTGTTTTTAGTAATAATTCATCTGTCAAAAATGCATTGTTTTGTAATAAATCAGTGATGACAACAGGAGGCGTGTACAAAATTACTGCTCTATTTGTAATTTGCCTTATATTGGACAATCTGGAAAGGAACTAAGTAGAGAGTTACATAGCATAAATATAATGTACGGGTTGCAAACGGTTCAAGTGCCATTTTTTGTCACGTGAGGGATTTTGAACACCCTACAGACTGGAATTCAGCTAGAATCGTTTTTAGAAGTTCATCAATGCATGACAGATGTTAGTTAAAGGTGCCTCATTAGTTCTTTTAATAACATGAATATGAGCGATGGTCTTTTTAAGATGGACGAATTGTTGAAAAGTTTTATTCTTGATGATTTAAAAGTTAAACAAGTTGTTAGATATTTTACAAACAGATAGTTTTGTACTGTGATTTTAGTAACTACATATTTCCGCCAATTATGTCTTTTGTTTTTGAACCATGTTTATTTGCATACTTTTTAAGTAGGTTGTTGACTTGTTTTATTATTTGTGGCCTCATGTTGCTTTCTTGTATAAGTTGTTATCTTAAAATTGTTCAGTACTCTGAAGATGACTTTGGAATAAAAGTTGAAAGTCTTGGTACCTCCTCCTTTCATTTTCACGTGAGGTTCTCTTATATATATATATATATATTATATATATATATATATATATATATATATATATATATATATATATTATGTAAAAAAACTATCACTAAACAACATTTGTCTCAGCTTTAAAGGACTCAAAGAGTTACTACCTCCAACTTAACAACGGAACTCACTCACTCTCTCTCTCCTCTCTCCTCTCTCTCTCTCTCTCCTCTCTCCTCAACAAAAGGATCCAAAACCCAATGACAACCACCAAATTAAACAAAACCTCCACAGGGGACTTCCAGTGAACCAAAAAAAAAAAAAAAAAAAAAAAAAAAAAACTTGATTTTTAGTTCCATGACTTGGCTAGATTTGCAAGCCCTGGAAAAGCTCTACCCGATCGCTGCCGTCAGTGGGGACTGGTTCAATCATCAGACGGGCCAATTTCTCGGCGTCCCAGACCCCTACTGTTACTCCGCAGGACTCAACAAAGGACACGATTCTTGGAGGCCTTTGCAGGGGCCGAATCACATCGTGAATGAAATGGCGGGAAGAACGTAACCAATCACGCCAACGGCCCCCCCTCCCACAAAAAAAAAAAATCTAAAACGCCTACCCTCTTGTCTCGCACCTTGCCCTTGCCTTTTATAATTCCGATGCCCACATTAGTCTCACTCCCCACCCTGTAGGGGGCCCACTTCGATACTCAGGAGCGAGAAAAGTAATTTAGGAGAGTACGAGCAGTTGGTGGGTCTATCTTGTTCCTTCTCTACTGAAAATCCCAATTTGTAATATTCAAAACAAATTCATGGGATACGTCAGCTTCACTATTTTCATGATTATTTTTCCTTTTAGAATAACAGCTGCTTTATATTTGTAGTGTTAGCAGTAAGTGGAGTAGCAAACTAATTTCAGTAATTGCATCCAGTAAAAGAGTAACAGGCAGAAGTCAAGAGCCGCCACAGGGACTATATTAACCCAAGCAACTACACCTAACTTGTATAAGAGTTCAACATTGGTCATTATTCTCTCTACGGATCTGGCGTTAGATCTCCATTAAGGACGATCCTAACCCAAGGAGCTGAAGATAACAATGGTCTTCACATCGCAATGAAGGTACTACCATGGAGTGAAACTTTATTTCGACTGCTATATCTCTTAGTCCCAAGTAAGACTATAATACCTTTATTATATATATATGTGTAGATATATATTATATAATTATATATATATAATTATATATGTATAATATATATATATATATATATATATATATATATATATATATCTTTATCTTTATAAATTGTGGTGTCGGAGCCTCTCATAAAAAGTTGTACTTGCTTCATCATTTAAGGGAATCAAAGACTTTCTATACTGGGTAGTGTAACATCATATAAAGAGTACCCATACCAACTGAACCAATTTTTAGAGGGTATATGTTTCAAACGGTACGTAAATTATAATTATCACTACTGAACAAACTTAAACACCCATTTACAGCAATTTTTCCAAAAAGACTTAAGTCCTTCAGGTGCTCCCAGGTATGAGACGAATATTTAAAAAGGGTGAAAAAAGTATGCTATAAATATGGGGCATTAATATGTTACCTACAATTTGATTTCTATTTCAGAATACTGTATAAATACTATAAAAAACTATATACGAAGATAAAAATTATAATTACCTGACAGCGTTACGGGGAGAAAAATATGACAATGCTAAAGAAGAGCATGCAGAGAGAGAGGAGAGAGAGAGAGAGAGGAGAGAGAGAGAGAGAGAGAGAGAGATTTAATGATTTAATCAAACATTTATTTTAATATCATAAAGCATCCTGAAACTAAAGTGATAAGGCTGACTTTAAAAAGAATTCTCCTAATATGTATAGTATATTACATATAGTAAATTATACATTATAATATATATATATATATATTATATATATATATATATATATATATATATATATATATAATGTATATATATATGTATGGATTTATGTACATTATATATACATATCTACATATGTATATCTATAACATACGATATATACATATACGGGATACATGCATACACACACACATATATATATATATATATATATATATATATATATATATATATATATATATATATTTATATATAAAGGTTTTTTGCCACGAAGGAAAAAATGAAAAAGCGAGATAGCCAAGTACTTTCGGTCCTGTTCGGACCCTTTACTGAGGCAAACTGATTTTACAGAGAACAACATAGTCAAAAGAAAGCTTAATATACAAACTGACACTACAAGATTAGCAAGCAATAAGGGCGATTTTCACTACAGAAAGGAGGAGCCGCCTGAGGGGAGCCACACCTTGAAGGATACACGCAGTTAAACAAGTGATTCTCCCAGAAAACAGTACATTTTTGAAAAAAAACATGGGAGCATATACAATTTAATATCATGAATTTTTACACAAATTTTCCCCCCCAAACAAATTATTATTAATGAAAAAAACGAAAGAAAATATAAATATATATATATATCGAGCAAGAGAAAGAGGGAGAGAAAATATCGAACCAGAGAGAGAGAGAGAGAATGAGACTGACGCCAGAGAGAGAGATTTGTGAGAGAGAGAGAGGATAGAGATGAGAGATAGAGGGAGAGAAAATATCGAACAGAGAGATAAGAGAGAAGAGAGAGAAGATGTAGAGAGACGAGAGGAGAGAGGAAAGAGAGAGAGAAAGAAAAGAAATAATAAACTATATACATGTAGGACTAATTTATTAGTTGTTCACTATAAAACTTTTTGTGAGCTTTTTGATAACATAAATCAATTAAATGAGGTGGGTAGCAGAGATCGTTTCCTATCTTTTTTATGTATTCTATTTCTTGGTCCAGATATTGTGGACTCGTGATACGCAAAGCGCGTAGGAACATAGAAGAAAAAATTGAAATTTTTAAATTAAGATGGTGGCCAGAATAAAAATGTACATATGTTAAATTATTTGTGGGTTTTCTACAAATACTGAATTTGCATTGGAAAGATTCTCTATGTATTAATACATCTAGGAAAGAGATGTTATCAAAAAGCTCACAAAAAGTTTTATAGTGTTGCTATTAATGAAAAAGAAATGCCTAAAAATGTACTTAGCTTACCTTATTTTCGTGGATTTGAAACCATAAAATCAATATTTAAATCGTTTAATGTTAATGTAGTGTTCTCTTATAACAATACCATTAAAGATATGCTAATTAAGAATAGTCCCGTAACAAATAACAACATCATTTACAAAATTCCTTGTAAGGATTGCCCATCGTTTTACGTTGGTCAGTCAAGTAAAAATTTATGCGTACGTATTAAGCAGCATGTGTATTCAGTTAGAACAGCCCAGACTTCAAATGCACTGTTTATCCATCTGAGTGAAAAATCTCATTGTATTAATTGGGGTGATATCTCGGTAATTGCTAGATCTAATGATTATGTTTCAAGAAATTTACTGGAATCGGCAATTATACAAATCACTAATAAAAACAACCTAAATCTTAGTCTGGGAAATGTACCATTTTGGACCCATATATTTTGTAAGATGTTTATGAAGGACCTCAAAATAAATGAACAACTAATAAATTAGTCCCACATGTATATAAGTTATTATTTCTTTCTCTCTCTCTCTCTCTCTCTATCTCCTCTCTCTCTCTCTTCTCTCTCTGGTTCGATATTTTCTCTCCCTCTTTCTCTTGCTCGATATATATATATTTATATTTCTTTCGTCTTTTCATTAATAATATTTTTGGGGGAAAATTTGTGTAAAAATTCATGATATTAAATTGTATATGCTCCCGTGTTTTTTTCAAAATGTACTGTTTTCTGGGAGAATCACTTGTTTACTGCGTGTATCCTTCAAGGTGTGCTACCCTCAGGCGGCGCTCCTCCTTTCTGTAGAGTGAAAATCGCCCTTATTGCTTGCTAATCTTGTAGTGTCAGTTTGTATATTAAGCTTTCTTTTGACTATGTTGTTCTCTGTAAAATCAGTTTGCTCAGTAAAGGGTCCGAACAGGACCGAAAGTACTTGACTATCTCGTTTTTTCATTTTTTCCTTCGTGGCAAAAAACCTTTATTTATACATAGCATCACGTTTTATATACTTCGTGATCAAGTTATTCATATATATATATAGCTTCAAGGATTTAATGGATAGTGGTTCCACAACAAAGCACATCATTAGTGGTCTAATTCACCCAACCCAGTAAATCATGGACTAATCCTCAGTGCAGAAGACTTCCCCATTAGTCGCTTCGTAAACTAAACTAATGTTGAAATTTAATATATATATATATATATATATATATATTATATATATATATATATATATACATCCACTACTACGCCCACAGAAGAATTATGCAGTTAAAAATATGTAAGGGAAAACCAGGAACAATCGAAGACTGAATCAATCAGACAGCGGCAAGCACTCGTAAAATAGTTGTGCAACTGCATAATATAATTTCCAAACTTTCATGTACCCCAAGACATCACTCACGACTGCTTGAAATGACGCACAGTCATTCCGTGAATGTTGCAAAATTCATTCATGCATTCGATAATGCAGTGTCACCCCGCGACTACTCTTGCGGGGGGTGGGGGTCGGGGCGGGATAGGCGATTCGTGGCGGGGAGGGTGACGGGGAAAAACGTATCGTAACTGACTTCTTCATAAATTCCCGTAAGAAATAAACTACGTCAGGAGGTAATGCATTAAGGCTATTATTGCAGAGATCGATGACCTACGTGACGTATAAAGTGCAGCGTCATGCGACAGATTATTTTAGTGGTTACCAAAGTAATAAACCTATATGTTTAAAAAGTTTCTCTGATAAAAGCCAAAGGAAATTGTGCAATTAAAACAATCACAAACTTAAAATATTCATCGGTTTTTTTTATAGCATAGGTTGCGAAGAGGAAGAAAAACATACTACAAAAAACACGATTGGGAAAATTATGACTAAAGTACAGTACAGAAATTAACAACTAGCAATTTTAAATGCACAAACAGCGGAAGGAATGAAACTGTCGATGAAATTTTGGATAAGTGCCCATCTGGATGGAACGGAATAGTCATTAAAGGAGGGGAAAGCAGAACAAAGGCATTCCAATGTAAAATGAAATGGGGAGTTCCACTATGTGTGTCGTGAATAATTGTTTTTACTTTTTTATTTTATAGACGTCCAGGTTAAAATGTTTAGTACTCCACCATACACCAACTGTCATGCTAAAGAAAATTGCATTAACTTTGAAATGAAAATAATACTATTACGTAGAGACCCCACGTAGCAAAGGTTAATATACTTAGAATAATGCAAACGAGTTAACTGGATTAATCGTTAAACTTAAATTTTGCGCCGTATTGTGAAATGGCGAACACCATATCAGTAACCTGTATTTCTACAATTGTGAAGATCATGCAAATAATCAAGAATTGTCTGTGGTCTCCGGTAAAAACAAAACGAACACTCTTGGTTCTTCAAACCTCAATGTTACCAAGTACCACTCACATCAAACTAAATCTGTTGCAATTTTCGTTAGTTTTTATTCTAATGTTTCCAAGATTCGATTTTTCTGCTGCTCAGAACCTCTTCTTATTCTAAACGGGCTTGGGATCAGCCTGAGAGTGACCCACTGACCACCCTTCGAATCCCCATACAGGAAGTACGAAGATTAACGCCCTCTTCCCCATGTCAGCAAAAAATGACATAACCCCAACCACTGCGGAATCCATAAAGCCCGCGGAACGCCTTATAGCGTGATGAGCATAACATTTTGACCAACGCCACAAAACACAAATCCTCATTAAGGGACTCGTATAAACGGCAGAGGGGAAAAGCAAATACTGCAACTACCTATGTGTTAACAATGATTTCATCTGAACACTCGACCTTCCAAGATGTTGCAAACATGTCGAGAGAAAGTTACGCTAGAATGGAGATGTTAGAGGATTCCTAAGTTTTGTTATATTTTAATTTTACATATTCTACTATAATTGCAATAAAGTTGCATCTTGATTCATTATGTTATCTTTTAATTTTACATATTCTGCTATAATTGCAATAAAGGTGCATCTTGATTCATTATGTTATATTTTATTTTTACACATTCTAATACTATTGCAATAAAGGTGCATCTTGATTCATTATGTTATATTTTATTTTTACACATTCTAATACAATTGCAATAAAGGTGCATCTTGATTCATTATGTTATCTCTTAATTTTACATATCCTAATATAATTGCAATACAAGTGCATCTTAATTCATTAAGTTGGATCATTTCAGCCAAGCGTAACAATACCATGTAATGGTTATAAAGGGTGGTTACAATCATTACCACTTTCACCCTAATATTGGATTTAGGATGAAATTGCGTTACACAAAAATAATTAAGCATTCCATACAACTGCACAAAAGGCTCATCAGCGAACTGATCCAATTACCTCCTTCTTGCATGCGTTTTACGGGCTGCTGAAAATCAAGAGCCCGTGCCAGCATAAGGCTGGCTTAATCTAACTACTACTACTTCTTGCATGAGTCACCTTGTTTCCTTGATATTAATTCATTTTCATTACAAAATCTTTTCCATTCAGCTTTTCCAGGCCTTCTTAAGTCGTATTCTCTTTCTTTTTTCCTGACACTACCATCTATAAACTCTCTCCACTGATCTATCTCCTCCAATCTCCCCACAGAAATAAACCATCTCATAAGACACTCGTTCATATTTTCACCTCGGAATTTATATATTCTCATATATGTTAACCGATGGGGAATTTTTTAAATTATAACAATTTCGTCCTCTCGTGGATTCGAACCAACGGACAGACGAGAAATCAGAACTTCAGTGACATTACCGTCTCGGCTAAGTCGGTAATATCACTGAAGTCCTGATTTCTCGTCTGTCCTCTGGTTAGAATCCACGAGAGGACGAAATTATTATCATCTAAACAATTCCCCTTTGGTTGACATAATTATATGAAAATATAATAATTCCGAGGTAGAGCGAATAGAATAATAAAGGACATTTGTAGCTTAATGCATGTATATGAATCATGGTAATATATATATATATATATATATATTATATATATATATATATAAATATATATATATATATATATATATATATATATATATATATAGATATAATATATACGTACGCATTCATAAACCAAATTGCTTCCTGAGAACCGGAACCATGTTGCGTTATACATGTATATACAGTCAACTCATTTGATTACTAAATATTACACAAAACGCAAAGACAGCAATAATAACGACTTCCTTTAAGCCCTTCCCTTTTGTCTTGTGCGTCTGATCACTGTCGGAATTGGCATGACTTTCTATGTTCTCGGTTTCCTTTCCATTTTTGCGAAATCTCAACCAATATTTCCACGACTTCCGTTCCTAATGCGGAACACTAATTTACATACAAACCCCTCCCGCTAACATGGAACATCAAAGGTCGTTTCCTTTCGTCGAGAAATTACGAGTAC
>NC_087218.1:41072282-41082282 GCF_015104395.2 Macrobrachium nipponense
TTTACCTCTTCAACCTGATTATATATATATATAATATATATATATATCTATATATATATATATATATATGGTATATATATGTGTGTGTGTGTGTGTGTGTGTGTGTGTGTGTGTGTATGTGTGTGTGTGTGTGTGTGTGTGTGTGTGTGTGTGTGTGCTCTATGATGTTCGCGGAAATACTTCGAAGTTCTACACAATAAAACCGCAAAATATTTCATTTGCCAGTAGAACACAGCCTTCAGAGAGCAAGGCCTTTCTCACACTATATAACAAAATGCAAAAATATTACTTTTCAGTAAGCATGTACTATATTAACAGTCGCTCGTAAGGCGGCACCTGAGCCCACTTATATAAGCAACGTCATTTCCTGCTCCTGTTTTACAGCAAATTTCATCTTGACTTCGCAGCTGTAATTTTTGTTTTATTTCGTATCATTAGCTATTTTCATATTTAGAGCAGATTTCTTTTCGAGCGGAAACTAGCAGATTAATATTTCACGATTCACGGAGTAAAATAGTTCAGTTTGAAGTTAAAAAGGCATAAACACACAAAACAATACTGCTGTTAGCTCTGGAACCCATGATTTGGGGTCACACTCACAAACATATACATGTGTGCGTGTGTGTGTGTGTGTGTAAGAGATGAGAGAGAGAGAGAGAGAGAGAGAGAGAGAGAGAGAGAGAGAGATAACAATGGAGTACAAAACTAACCACTGCAACAACACAGCATATCCGCAAATATGTATATATATATATATATATATATATATATATATATATATATATTATATACATATATTTGCATTCGGAAAAGCATCATATTCACAACCCTCAAGAAGCCAGTGATCTGGTCTTCTTCCGTCTGTTATGAATCATAAGATCTATGACTCACAAATATATATATAAAAATGTATAAATTCTCTTTTCCCTACAGATGCCGTGAATCGAAGAACTGCCTGAGTTTCGTGGTCAATTACGACAGAGATTCTTGCACGAGTTACGACAGGGATTCGTCGTCGGCTGACATCAAATTGAGGCCTACACAGCTGCCTATTAATTACTTCGAAAAAATTTGCATTGACGGTAGGCTTTATTTTAAACGGCAATTTTGTAAATTCTGACACTGTTGATTTATATCCCTCAATCATTCCACCTGTTTGTACTAATTCCAGGTTTCCAATATTTTAAAAAAATCTGGAGTTGGAATGAGCCACCATGATTGTCGGATGATTCTTTAAATACTGAACGCCAGAACGTCAGCTTACTGTCGTCTGGAAGTTCCAGAGTGGAAAAAAATATAAAAATTAATTTTGATTACTCCTTCTTGGTTACTTTTATCCGAAAACTTGCGATATTACTTCAGCTGTTAATTCAATAGCAAACTTATAGTATATTTTACTCACTGCCATTTATGCGAATATTATAACTGTCTATAACACGGAAAACTTCAATTTTCGGTGTAATGTATACATCTCACTGAACCGAGATATTATGAACAGGTATCGGGAAAAATATACGTGTCGGAATCTTAGGAAATAACTTACACGTTAAGAAATTTTCCGCAGAAAAAAAAAAAAAAACACTATGAACCTCTTTCAAGCTGGCCTTTGAATAATTTCTTTTTAATTCACGAAATAAATTTCCATCAAACTCGCGCTTTGCAAAAACGCGCTCCGTGGTACCTTGCTCGTCATTTTTGAGGGTGGGAGTTGTACAAAAAGAGAGAGAAAAAAAACAAAAAATAAAAAAATAAATGTAGTGTACAACAGCCTAAAATCAGATCCTAGTATGATAAAACGCAGACGCTGTCATAAAACTCCCAAGCCGTCTTTGAAAATCACCCGTGTGTATCGGCTCAGTCAACCATAAGGCTTTTGTGACTGGCTCGGCAAGTTTCCTGATCGAATCACAGTGGAGTAAAATGCCACCTACTCACCATACCTCTTTATCATATCATGGGAAATTTATTACAACATAAGCACGCGCATTTGCATATGTGAAAATTCTTTTAAGATTTAAAAAAATGTTTAATGCCGCAGAATACGAAACGAAGACTATGCTTACTACGCTTCCATGTGTATAGAGGCTTCTTTCTCGAAGGTCAATACATAATCAGCAGGAATGGCTGTTCCATTCTTTTTCCATTCTGTATTTCTATATAATTATCCTACTCTCACTCCGTAGGCGACTGGCGCTATGGTAATATTATTTGTAAGTTCCAGCCCACGACCATTCAAACCGGACATACATCCCTAAAAAGTTCCTGAGCTGTCAAAACATTCCCAGGCTGTCGTAACCTATCCGTGAGGATGCTCGGTTAATTACCCATCTATTGTGACTATCCTGGAAATTTCCGTGATTAAAGTAAGACGGGGGAACATCCCGCTAACACTCGCCTCGGCCGTAAATCGTAAATTATGCAGCGATAAAAACTGCGCTCTCATATCCGTATGTGAAAATGCCTTGAGAGTTTGAGAACAATTTAAGGCCGCCATATATTGGAAAGAATACTAAATGGCGGAGTGCTCATGTTTCATAGGTATGAGCATGAATTGCTACTACGAATTACAAGACTGGACGAAATCAATCGAAATAGTTTATTTCAAGGCAAAACTTCGCTTGTTTAGTTGCAAATACGCACGAAAACAAAACATAACTACATGTAACTTGGAGAAGGTGGTACGATCTGTGTTCAAGACTATTTTCTTAAAAAGGTTCTAAAATTTGTTAGGAAAAAGTTTCTCTTTATCTTCTCCAGACTAGGCCTAACTTCAGTTAAAAAATAAAATAATAATCTCCACAAGGAGTGTAGATCTGTACATTACTTGTTGACATTCTTATTCTTACGCATGTTTTTACTTT
The DNA here is from genome assembly GCF_015104395.2 of Macrobrachium nipponense. Taxonomy (NCBI): domain Eukaryota; kingdom Metazoa; phylum Arthropoda; class Malacostraca; order Decapoda; family Palaemonidae; genus Macrobrachium; species Macrobrachium nipponense. The sequence goes on from NC_087218.1 coordinate 41,075,144, forward strand.
TAAGTCAAATTATCCTATTTTTAGCTTCACAGCACATCAGAGGGAGAAAGGGAGAGAAGTGATAAGCCTTCGTTATATAGTTAATTAATTATAATGACTCTCTTCTGCTTACACAGCTCCTCAATGCGGTAAGAACTGGATGCTGGAGCGGGTGGTGGGCTTCGAGATCGAAGGATACGACGACATCGTTCTCAACAACGTCCCAAGCAGGTTAAAATGCGCAGAGTTGTGCATCAGGGAGAGAGGACTCATGTGCCGGAGCGCCGAATATCATCAAAGGTACACACCTTTCCTATACATTCTAATGAAATCAACAATGGCCAGTTTGAGAACTGTTCCCTCTCCACTTCTGCCAAGATTTGGAGTATGTAACCGTACATACCTTCAGGGAATTGTCCCTGCCCATCTGTGAGGTACAGGTCCAGTTGGCCCAGGTGGTACCAGCAGTATTAGGGGAGTGAGCTCAAGGTACTAGTATAGTAGATTCACATTAACCGTGCATCCGATATCTAGGTCAGTCCCTTACGACGCTCCTGATTGGCTGTTGATAAACCAATAGCAGGGCTGGAAACTCTCAGTCTCTCGAGAGAGTTCACATAGGCAAGATGTGTGTCCCACCTCTCCTGAGGGATACGTCTTTCAGGAGAGGTGAACATACATCCTGCCTATGTGAACTCTCGAGAGAGACTGAGAGTTTCAAGCCCCGTGACTGGCTTATCAACAGCCAATCAGGAGTGTCGTAAGGGACTGGCCTAGACGTCAAATGCACGGTTGATGTGAATCTATCATTAGCACTCGCTGACTTGTAGGTTGACACTTCTTTAGGTAAAGGATATATCCACAATCGAAAATTGTGGCCTTGCCAGGGATCAACCCCAAATATCATAGGCAGTGGGATGTTGGATAGCAATTGAAAGTATCGAGTACTCTGTCTTTTGGGGTCAAATCAAGACACCGGGGGATGACCTTGGTTAGTCACTGGCAGGGGTCACTCAGAGTCTTATATAGAGGGGTCACTGGCCTTAGCTAGAAAATTTGAACCACAATGATAATGCACTACAGACTCTGTCATATAAATGGATAAGCGCAATTTACATATAGTTACAGGGGTGGGGGGTGGCTAAGTCTCCTAGTTTATTAATATCAAAATTAATTTGAGGAGGAAATTGGACGGTTAGAACCCTTTATCAGACTGGGAAGATAGACAAGCTAGAAAATGAATTAGAGAGATATGATTAGGAAATCAGAGCTATTTGTGAATCACGGTGCAAACTAAGGAGAAAAGATAGATTGGAAAATGGTAATATGTATAGATATCCGCAAGAAACAGAAAAACAGGCAGAAAAGGATCAGTTGTGATTTTAATCATAAATTTAGAAAAGGCACTGACTGACCGAAGAGCAGTGAGTAATAAATTACTTGTGGTAAGACTGAAAAAAAAAACAGTGCAGTATCTACATGAACGAACTCTCCGATGTTATATGATATAAATTCTATATGGAACAGCAGAATGTTTTCGATGAAATACCAGAAAGAGATACGAGAACTTATTTTGAGTGAGATAAATGGAAAAGTTGCTAGGAAAAATTAAGGTAAGGAGAATGCAATGAGTAAGGAAGGCCTCGTAGAGACTCCATACGAAAATGGACTGAAATTTATTAGCTTTTGTGCTGCAGACAATTTGATCAGTAGAAGAATTTTTTTTTTTTAATCAAATGGAAATCCACAAATGTACGTGGACAGAACTGCAAAGCTTGCCTAGTAGAAAGCATCATATATGTAAAGGTCAAACTCAAAATAAACCTAACCAAAATGAAAGTAAAGATGGCATTGCACCGAGAAACAAAATAATATTAAACGGAGAAAGGATTAATAAGGTTGAAGCCTTTCATCTTTCAGCTATATATATATATTATATAAATATAATATATTATATATAATATTATATATATACGTAGATAGATATACTATATATATATATATATATCTATATATATAGATATATATAGATATATATATATAGGTATATATATATATATATATATATATATATATATCATATATCCTATATAAATATATTATTTCTCGATAAACTAAACAAGGATATTATTGTGGATCCTCTATTGATTTCTTAGAAGCACGATACAGTGTTTTATATTGCATATATATATATATATATATATATATATATATATATAGTATATATATATATATATATAGAATAATATAAGATATATCTATATATATAGATATATATATCTATATATATATGTATATATATGTATTATATATATACATATATATATATATATAAATATATTATATAATATACATATATATAATGTATATATGTAAATGTGTATTGTATATATGATATTATGTATATAAATATATTACATATATATATATATATATATATATATATACATACATTATATATAGATTATATATCTAAATATATATATATATATATAGCTATATATATAAATATATATATATATATATCTATATATAAATATATATATATATGCAATATAAAAAAACACTGTATCGTGCTTCTAAGAAATCAATAGAGGGATCCACAGAATATCCTTGTTTATCGAGAAATATATATTTATACAAAGCTAAAGCTTTATTTCGTCCATCCTCCTGTGGACTTGATCACTAAGCCTACTTGATCACTAAACAAATGAGACATGGTACTGGTGAAGAATTTCGAAATAAACATAAACAAACAGACGAAGAAGAAAATTAACATTAAACAAGGTTAAAAAAAAAAAAAAAAAAAAAATTCGAACATGTCATTGGGTCGTTTGCCTTTCCATAATTCGTTGTGATCTACGCGGGGCGGGACAAGGCGCCGGTCGTTCTTCCTGAATGACATCTTGACGGTCGTTAACTCAAAAAGGTAGTTTTGTAGATTAGGCTCTGGAACGGGCGAAGGATGGTTATTTACATTATCGGATTGAAGGAGGCTGTACACATTTCTGAAGTTCTTTATTCTGGCCCTTTTGCAAATTTCTTCACTCAAAAGTAAATTGTTCTGTATTCCGGTATTCCCCTCAAAGGTGTCATTCAAAGTGATGAGAGCTCCTTCCACAATTCTCCTAGTGGTCCTATCCGCACTCTTATAAATAACTTTTCCTCCCTTGAAGTCGATGGCATGATCGGAATCCAAGTATGCTTGGCAATGGCGCTGTAAACGTTGCCCAAACGGCAAGCTGCAACATGTTCACGTTTCCTCTGGTCCAGGGAACGACCGCTTTTCACCAATATAGCATTTGTCACAATTTTTACATCCTATAGCATAGACTCCAACTAGGCTTAGTGATCAAGTCCACAGGAGGATGGACGAAAGCTTTAAGCTTTGTATAAATATATTATTTCTCGATAAACAAGGATATTACTGTGGATCCCTCTATTGATATATATATATATATATATATATATATATATATTATATATATATATATATATATATAGATATAGATATATATAGATAGATATATATATATAATAAAATATATATATAAAATATATATATAGATATATATATATATAAATATATATAATATATATATATATATATATATATCTATATATATATATATATATATATATATATATATATATATACATATGTTACCGAGGTTCCAACCTCGGTACAGTTTTAAAAGGGAAAATATGTTGATAGCAATGGCCGTGTAGCAGCAGGGCACTGAAGTGAAGTTCGTCTTCTCTCTCTCTCTCTCTCTCTCTCTCTCTCTCTCTCTCTCTCTCTCTCTCTCTCTCTCTCACACACACACACACACACACAATTACCTAAGGTAACTAAATCAGCCTCGTGAACTACAAAAACACATTTATTTAAGAGCAAAGTATTAACTAAATAAATCAGGTTCTTACCAAATGTTAACTGAAAGGTTAAGTTCAAAAATCCAAATAACTCAAATAACCCTGGGGATCGAACCAAATCAGTCCACCCCTTTCTCTACAATAACTAACATTAGTTAGTCATAAAACTACAAATTCAAACATAATCACATATGTATTGCAGAGATGGCGTCTGCAGACTAAGCAGGCAAGATCGTCGGACTCAGCCTCTCAGTTTCCGCCCAGCATCTCCCTTGATCCACTACATAGAGAACCAATGTTCAGGAGGTAAGAAACTTCATGTTAATACCATTCGTCGGTTTTTCATTTTTAATCATGCTATTCAAATAAGACTGTCTGCAAGCAAATTTCTCAAGATATTTTATGACGACGTAAAGGCGAGTAGCATTTTGGAAAAGACAAAGGGAGAAAAAAGGCAGTATTGATATCTATCCTTAAAAATAATGTGTTGGCAGGTTGCATTATTATTATTATTATTATTATTATTATTATTATTATTATTATTATTATTATTATTATTATATGAGGCTGAACTATATTCATATGGAAGAAAACCACAGGGGTCATCGACTTGAAATTCAAGCTTCCAAAGAATATGGTGTTCATTAGAAAGAAGTAACTAGGAGCTAAAAGGAAATACAAAAAGAAAAGACCTTATTTACAAAATAAATAAATAAATCAATCAATCAATAACAGAAGAGCTTTCAAGTTGGCATGATCCTTAAGCTTGTTCATGGGAAAATATACTTCTAGTACATGTTGCCCGCGCCATCATACATTCATCTCATGTTACATTTTTGTTTTGTTTTTTGTTTTACTTAGAGACCTTTTAATTCCACAGTTGCTAACAATCAACACTGTGACTTCGAGGAGTTTCCTGCGCAAGATTTGGGGCACGGGGATCTCCAGGTTCCTGTAGAATCCAAAACAGAGGTAAGCACTCTCTCTCTCTCTCTCTCTCTCTCTCTCTCTCTCTCTCTCTCTCTCTCCTCTCTCTGGGATATCTTTGCAGAACCGTATTGCTAACTTTACTTTTACAAAGGAAAAAGAATGTTTTTTTCCTGGGCCGGAAATGTCTGTTAGCAACCTATTTAACTTACAACGAATATTTTTTTTTTTTTTTTTTTTTTTTTTTTTTTTGTGGGTGGTGTTTTTACGTTGCATGGAATCAGTGATTATTCAGCAACGGGACCAACGGCTTTACGTGACTTCCGAACCACGTCGAGAGTGAACTTCTATCACCAGAAATACACATCTCTCACCCCTCAGTGGAATGCCCAAGAATCGAACTGGCGGCCACCGAGGTGGCACGCCAACACCATACCGACCACGCCACTGAGGCGCTTACGAATATTTTTGTTGCAATGCCATAAATTATTTTCTTACCAAGCTGAAACAACTATAACGTGATTAGTTCCTTTTTATGTATATCTATTTTAATTATTATTTAACAAGAATTTGTGAACAATTATAATTATCTGCCTTTTCTCTAAAAAAGTATCTGTATAAGTCACATACTTGGTCACAAATATCATCGTCATCATTGCAATAAAGATATCCATCTTATTTTTCCGAGACGATTAGAGTTTTGCCGATAAGTCGGACCTAAATGTTATATTACAAAGTAAAAATGATTTGCGTATTATTCTATATGCGTTATTTTTGTGACCATAGAAAAATATAAGTTATATACTCAATATTCAAATAAACTTACATCAGCAGGGAGAGTTGAATTCATACCCACTGATTAGAGTTTAACTTTCCCTTGCAGACAAGAATTTTACAAGCAACCTAAACTTACACTTTAAACAATAGTGCATATCTGACAGACATTAAAATCATCACCTAAATTGCCCAGTTTAGTCTCTCCACATGTGTATTCCAAACATTGCGTAATCTTTTTGCAAGTCATTAAATAGTTGGAGGCCTATTAGCAAATGCATAAATTCCCAGATTTCAGTCTGCGTTTAGACATCTCATGACTAAAGCCTACTTATGCTATAAACCTCACTGACGTGCGTCAGCGATCCTTTACGTATCATTGCTTTCCGTTGATGGAAATGACGAATGAAATTAAATTATGAAGATGACAATTCCATGCATGTACTGTCATAAGGTAATGAATAGCGTACTTGAGTAATAACAATGGCATGAGCCTTGAAATAGAGAAACAAACTCAGTTTTTTATAGGTACAAATATATTCAAAATAAATCTGTACAGAAAGCTTTCGGAATCTGTTCGTTTCCCCATTTCAGCCTCAGATTCCAGTAAGCTTTCTGTTTAGATTTAATTTATTAATTATATTTGTACCCATACATAACTGAATTTGTAGATTATAATACCTCGCCGGAGGTATTATAATCGACACTTTCAAACCCCGATCGAAGAAGCATTAAATAAAGAGCACGGAAGATAAATTTAAAAAATATATATAAATAATGTAACTTAAACAAATGGAACACCGTAAATAAATAAATTTTAAAAAATGGAGCATTGTACAGGTGCATACTACCTAGCAAAACTTGATATGGAACAAATTTTCTAACGACTTAAAATAAAGACGTTCTAAACATAATTTGTAACTCCATATATATATATATATATATATATATATATATATATATATATATATGTATTGTATGTATATATATATATAACTGAATCACGAAAGTTTGAAACGTGATAAATCCATAAATAAAAGGTATAAGCCACGAAGGAAAAATAAACAGCGGAGTTTCTCCGAGATCTTTCGAATCAACGTCCTTTACTCAGCAGATAAAGGACGTTGAGTCTAAAGATCTTGCAGAAACTCCGTTGTTTATTTTCCTTCGTGGCTTATACCTTTATATATATATATATATATATATATATATATATAATATATATATATAACAACCCCGACCACATTCTGCGCCTTACCTTCTTCCTTTTCTCCTTCCAGTGCCACGACGCCTGCGAGTCGGAAAAGTCCTTCAACTGCAGAGCCTACACGTGGTTCAGTCGGGGAGGGGTATGTCGGCTCTCCGGGGATGACCTGACCTCAACCGGGTTATCTGCGGTGAAGCCACTGCCCGACGCCTCTTTCTACCAGCGGGCGCCTTGTTTAGATCGTTAGTACAGATGGCCTAGTCCTTGGGATTTCTGTGGAAATGGGTGTTGTTAGTCGAATGACTTTTTGAAGGATAGTTATCATTAAGGGTTTAGTATAGCATGTGTACTACATGACTATAAATATTTTCTGTTA
>NC_087218.1:41087282-41149782 GCF_015104395.2 Macrobrachium nipponense
GACCGAAAAGTACTCGGCTATCTCGCTTTTTCATTTTTTCCTTCGTGGCAAAAAACCCTTTAATTTTTAAACATAGCATCACGTTTTATATACTTCGTGATCAAGTTATACATACATATGTATATGTGTGTGTGTGCAAATATTTTGGGGAATGAAAGAAAAAGTAATTTTGAGCAAAAAATATTCTAAAAACATATACATTTTCTGGCTTCATTTGTCGGAGAGGGGAAATTTAAAATAACTTTTTTCATCAATGATGCTTTCCGTCGATGGAGGTTGGTAGTGAGAAGTCGGAGAGCAATTAGGTTGATGTGAATAAAATACCTCCTAATCAAATGTATTATTTAGATTTTGAAGAAAAAAATGCATGCATCATTGAATCCCTTTCCCTCCCTATCAGACAAGAAGCATTATTTCACAGAAGTCTCACCCTTAATAACAACATTGTCCATCCTTTCCAGATATGCATCATTCTGATAGCGATCATGTGTGTCCTCGCCCGCTCTCGAAAGCAGCCCAAAGAAGAAAATCATTATGCGACTTACACCATCCCCCGGAGGACGCTCTCGCCCTATCCCCCAACGACGTCAGAGGACTCGGCCACTACTCTCAAGACCCTTAGAACTACTTTAAGAGACTGAGGAGGACGCGTGCGATCTCGTGCAATTTTTTTGGGGGGCTGTCGATATAAATAGCCAGTCCTCATCTGGAAAGTAACTGGTGGTGGAGAGAGAGAGAGAGAGATTTTCCCGATTCGGAGTTAACGGATACAGTTGTATTTAAAGGGTCACGACGGATAGCCAGTCCTCATCTGGAAAGTAACTGGTGGTGGAGAGAGAGAGAGAGAGATTTTCCCGATTCGGAGCTAACGGATACACGTTGTATTTAAAGGGCTCACGACGGGTAATAGCGGATACAAGGGGATTTGACTGGTCGCTCTAAGCAATATGAACCTTATTAGTGACGGTTTGGAATCACCAAAACTTCTTGGGTAAAATTTACGGTTTTCAGGAAGGTAGGACGTTAGTCAGACTGCGTAAATATTACTCAAACGGGGTTCACCCTCATTTGGGTAAGAAAAGCTTAGTTGCATAAAATAATCACAGGTTAATGAGACGTGGGTTGCTATAGCCTCCGCTTGCAAGAACAACCACGTTGACTTCATAATTCAGATATCGAACCAAGTGTGCCAAGGGTCTTAGTAAAACAAGAAAGAGGTGAAATGAGTCAATGGCCATCTGTCTGTCAATGGGCATGGAGTTAGTAATCTGATCACCTAAAAAAATCAATGCTATGAAGTTCTCCAAAGGGTTTATGAATCTGGGTGTGTGTCATTGGGCCCCAGTGGCCCTCGAGAAGCCAAGAGAGTAAGTGAGATTGACCTGGTGTGGGTACGTGGACACTTCGAGGTATGTGCCGATCTGCCAGAGGCATCGCCACCGCAGAGCGAACAGTAAACCACGAGACAGACTTAAGTGCCATGAGTTTGTGTGAACTCTTGAGGGAACGGAAATTGGAAAGTTTATTTCAGAGCTGTTAGTGCGATGTACGGATAGTTTACAAGTAATTTACAGCGACGGAAATAAATCATTTAAGATGTGAGTGCCACGAGACGTGATTTGCTTGGGAAATATTACTGATAATGCCGAAGTAATTCAGATTATTATGGGATGAAACAGTATGGTGTACCCGAAAAAGATGGAATTGAGAGACATCATAAATTGTTTGCAAAGCATTATGTGATATAAGATAAATGTAAATGTATAAAGATTACTGAGTAAGGTCTCTATATATATATATATATATATCTATATATATATATATAGTATATATATATATACTATATAGTATATAAAATATATGATATATATACTATAATATATATAAATATATATATAATATATATATATATATAGATATATATATATACATATATATATATATATATATATATATATATCTATATATATATATATATATATATTATATAGTATATATATGTGTGAAAAAATAGCGCACTGGAACTATAACTTTACGATGAAAGTTTTTACCTACTGTTTAAATTTACTCTTTGCGATCTTGGGCCATTTGAAATACTTATATATTCTTGGCCTTTCAGTATTTCTGTAGCTAGTCATTATGCTAGACTTGGTAAACCATTAATTGTTTTGAGTTTTTATTCAGCCTGTCTGGTTTAAGGACATGTAAAAATTAAGTAAATATAAACATAGAGTTGTGATAATTCCTTTAACTTTAACTTGGGGTATGGTTTGGGTTATGATTCATCGGGATAAGCCTTTGACATTTGTTCTAATGGTGGAGGCTACTTTCTTTTGTGTTTATTCATATAATTTCGTTAATCTTACTACGTGTTTTGCAAAGGGTCATACCTTATCTATAAAGTCTGTCAAACTTCACCAAACAAGGGAAAAAATGTTTTTCGTACTGTGCATATCTGACAGTTAGGGTTCAAGAATGCTCTGATCATTTTTGCATTTGAATATTATCTTCATTCTAATCGTGTTTGGAATAGCAAGAAATCTTCACAACGTAGTGCCTGCTTTTTTCAACATTAATGTTAAAAAAAGTCACAAAATATTACCTCAAACCCGAATTCAATCTGTGAAGTGACCGTGCAGTAAAATTCACATCGGTTCTAAATTCCTTCATTATTTTCCAGTTACAATTTTTGTTTCAAAGACTAGCTGGTTTCTTAGAAAATGAAGCCTCAGAGACGGCCATTTTGACAGCAAATGTTGATTGCTTAAGTCAGTGCACCCAGCTTTTAGATAATAAACTTGAACAGTTATGACTGGGATCAGAGGCATTATTCTTCTTAAGTATAAATTCTAATCATTGGAGGTACTATTGAATATCTAATCTGGGCAGCGGGAAATTTTATATATATATATATATATATATATATATATATATATATATATATATTCATACTGATAATAATTACTCTAATACATTCGATCAAATGAATATGAATTCTTACTTCCAAATATTTATGAAGTGAATTATTAGTTATCTTCGTTTGAATAATTAAATAGTTGGAACTCTGAGTGAAGGATTTACCTACGACCTGTCTAAAGTCCGTGTGTGTGTGTGTGTATGTATGTATGTATGTATATATATATATATATATATATATATATATATATATATATGAGGTATATATATACTATATGCATAAATAACGATTCCATAATGATATACGGAGCTCGAAAATTTCAAGTTACAATTGAGTATTCCAATCTTATAATAACTTAGGAAATGTATTGTAAACTTTCACTGAGATTCAACTGTACTGGTGATGCTAACTTCCTCTGAGATACGGGATCAGTATCCTAATACAAAAACAAAATCCGGAAAAAGATTAAAGATCGAAGTCATATCACAAGTTTGTTATTCATATGTTTCGTGATGTGTGAGTCTGTTCGTGATTTGTGAGATAGTAAATTCAAATTATATTATAAATTACACATTAGTCATATATCTTAGTAAATATATGAATTGTTGCTATTAATATAACAAGTTATACAAAAACAATGGGATGTGTGGTAGTGATAATAGTACAAGATGATGCAACTGAAATTATCATGATTGTAAGAGGTAAGTTAGCATCACCTACGATTATAATTATCAATGAAAACGCCTTGGAATATTTCAGATTAACTTAAAGCCCTGTGAATATGTGTCATAACATTTTAAACTAAAATAGCACATCTGAAATATTTCGATGCTTAACAGTTATTCACTGATATAGAGATGTGGGGTTCAGTAATCGTAGTTACGAATTTGTAAAAATGTACAGCACTAATAAAAGATATTTCTATAAACTTGTTTATCTTAAAACATACATTCGTCAGATTAACTATCTGTTCTAAACGAAAAATCTCTTTAAAATGCAATTCTGTTTAACTAAGCAATTTACTATGAGATTCAGGGTTTCTGTAACACGGTTTTTTGGACTTTGCTCCTTGTCAAAGCATCGGATGTAGCTGAAAGTTGACATATGTATATTTTACAACCACACACAAATTTTGTCAGCATTATCAATAACCTAAACCCGATAGTTTTAATTTTGATAGAGTAAAAATGATCTAGCCGACGCCATGGCCAATGATTACGAGCCAAGAGTCGAAAAACATTCATTACGTAAGCAAGGTAAACAAACACCTTTTGACTAAATTTGCCCCGCCCATCCACCAGACAGAAATGCCACCGGCTCTGAAACCCAAAGACTTTATGAATGGCGGAACGATACATAGATGTGGGTGGGGTATCAGTGCTAGCGTAGTAATACTACTTAGCAGTAGTGCCACAACAGTACAGCAGTAATATACATGAATTAAACGTTTAGACCAACTGCTGGGATCATTTAGCACTTCTTACAAATACTCGAGAAATTAGTTTTTATAGCCAGAAGTTAAATTTTCTAATCCAACAATGCCCACGGTAGCCTTCGGTGTTATCCTGAATTATAACGAGGCGAAAGTGGGTGGAGCCTCATGAAGTCATCATTCTGACGATAATTATTGGTGAAGGTTTAAAGCCAATATATGGTACCGGCTATTTTTTTTTCAGTAAATAGGTAGATAGCCAATAAATAAAAATTGCTTGACATTGGATATAGCAGTTATCAAATCAAGCTTGTCTACTATGTTTTTGGTAATTACCAACTATTCCCTACATCTTGTCAATCTGATTGTGACCTATAAAGTAGACTGTAATTTCTTTGGAAACTTATTTGGGAGTTAGACTAATAATCGAAGTGTTTTTGTATTTATTAACATATTTTGTGGTTTGTTCATTATGATAATTATCAGTGGGGAGGTTCCAGAGTTCATAAAGGTGTACTGCTTCGCTTGTATTTAAATTTGTATGTCATTGTTGCCAGAGGTTTAGCCTTCGTTACGTATAGCTAATCATCCATCGAGAAAGAGGGAAGAAATTATGTCATAAGTTACGTAACGAGTGCGTTCGAAACCTTTTCTCTGAGTAAGTTGGCCCGTCTTCAAAAAAGGTCACTTTTACATTATAAGTACCAAATTTATTCAACCTACGTAGTGCAGAATACACTCAAAATTTATGTGTTGATATAATATGTATTCTGAATAAGCGTTATATTTATGAAATGCATAGATAAAAAGTTATTGCGAAAAAACCGTGTTACAGAGGCCCTGAATCTCGTAGTAGTATACTTTACCACACAGGGTGGCGAATTAGCCTAGATAGAGGTCAGAATTATGACTCTGCTACAGTGAAAGACATCTGCTAACTTGAATGAACACGTTCGTTGATTTAAAAATCCCGAGGGCGTTCTTCCTATGGCTGGTTTTAGACTCACATATATAGAAGGAATAATATCAAAGACTGTTCATTGTATAACTACGAGTATTACCAGTCAATGAAAAATGCACGCGCATGGGTATATCATTTTTTTGCTTCCTGTCGAATAAGTGAGAAGTACTGTGAAAAGTCAGCATAAAAAAAAAAAAATACGTTCCCTTTTTAAGAAACAGCTTTACTGTAGTACTGTTTGTAAAAATCCTATGGAATGTCTCCAAGGAATAATGGCTAAAGCTGCTGTAAGAATGTTATAAACACATGAAAACGCAAGAGAAAATGTCAAATTCTAAACAGAGTGAAGCAACTTGGCTCTTACAAATTCTGAAATAGACTTAGAAGAAAACGATAAAAACTGTTTAACACACCACTGCACCTAAGTTTTATGTAAAGTTCCTGTGGCTCGCGATTTCAATGCTTCTATCCTATCTCCTATGACTTTAAGCGATAAAGGTAGTAGGGTTACATACTTATAATAAACGTAGCTTTCTTTAATTTTATGACTGTTTAGCTTGTTAGGTCTACTTAATAATGCTCCAGAGGTAGTTACGTCCACGATACAGGAACATTATTATATCGTGGTTACCTTCACAAGCCCGAGGAGTTTAAGCGCGCTATCATTGCCGGCACCGCTAACCTTAACAAATCACTTTCAGCTTAATAAAAAACAACAACATATCAAATCACTTCAAACCTCACAAGTCACTAATTATACCAATCTCATAAAGTGTCATATTTTTATAACAACGTGGAAAATAGCACAAACTGTGAATTCAATTTGTCGACACGTATGACATCAGAAGTAAAAAAAAAAAAAAAAAAACGTTACTTTGAGTCTTGAGATTTTGGACGATCGACAAAGAATCATGTCGCCTCAGATTTGAGCTTGACTGTATACAATGTTTGGGGACTGTAATGCCGTATTTACTGTAACTTCTAGGTCCAAGATCTACTTTGGTGATGAGCTGAGGCCCCCTGTCCAATTGACCCGATGTAAATTCTACACAACTTCACAGTTACGAGGACAACGAAAATGTATGGCAATCAAATACAATCATAATTGTAGTCATACTTTCTTACATGGTAGCTCCTCCAGGATTACTAGGCTGTTCTCTGTACTTTTAGAGCTCCTTCGGAGACGATCACAGAAAGGTATTTTTAATATCTGCTCAATTACTTTAAAAAGTTCCACATAAAAAATGGGGCCACATGTAAACATGGCCAAAAAATATAGCTGGCAGATATCAAAACGTGTTTTGGATATGGATAGCATATCTTTAATCGGTTCGGTTTTAGCATAACAGATTACTCTAAAACAAAAGAACACCAAAGATCAGTATCAATAGCCACATACTAGCCTATTGTTTTACAACGTTATTTGTCATTTCTTGAGACCTGTCATCGAAAATCCTTCCGCGACCGCGACACCAACTAATTGCTGACTACTTGGCTAGTACACATTACGAATTTACGGTTACACTTTTACACAGCTGACAGCTACAAACAGGCGATCCAACGAAGTTGCCAAGAACCTCAAATTTTGTTACAGACCTGGAGACAATCTAGCATTTCAGCCAAATGAAGACTATGTTTGTCGTTTATTTCGAAAAAGGCAATAGTCTACGATTTTTTTTTTTTTTATTTCAAAATACATGCAAGTAATTGATATCCAGTATTAAGAAAATATAACCCAATATAACATTGAAACTGGTAATTTAAAGCGTTCATAACAAGTGCAAATTATTCGTAACCAATATCACGAAAATAAGCCAAAGGTACTGGTAATTAGCCTATAAGAATACATGCTAACCTAACCTAGTCTCCTTTTTAACTTTGAAAAAAAAGAAGAAAAAAGTCGCATGGTTCTTACAGGGATTTATCCTAACAATTCAGGCTGCTTGGTAGACTGTGGCTGGTATAAAAACAGTGGCACATGTTTGTAAGACATTTTAATTTAAGCGTCGGTATAAATTTCTTGAATTACCTTACAATACCAGAAATACTTTTACGTCTGTTGGAGTGAAGAACCAATTTCAATAGAAGTACAGCTGACTAAAGAAACTGTGGATGGAGTCATGTAAGAGTTCCAGCACAGCCTCACAAAGATAGTGAAAAATGTGTGAAAGAACAACAGGCAGTGCTTGGAAAATTTACAAATCTATCCTATATCAACTGGTAAATGTCTCGCTTGTTAAACATTAGTCCCTTGCTTTTCACAAGACGAAAGTACTGCAGTCATTAATATATGACTACTGGTGTACGTATTTTAATCTTTTCATAATGCCACTCTACTGCAGGTACATTTTGTTGTAACCTGATTATTTGGAAAGCAATTGCTGGACTGAACAGCTGTTAGTGTAAGTATTGCATACCTGCTAGATATACTTACACCATGCTTCATAACAAAGACTTTAAAGGTGAAGTTGCTAGGTGAGTTCTTCAAACATCAGTGATCCTATGCTTGACGGAACATAATGTAACCCTTAAATGTTTTTTGTACACAAAAAACATTTTTATGGAATCCAACGATATACAAATTACTATTTGTCTTTTTATAGAAAGTGTATATTAAAAAATAATCATATGACACTTTAGCAAGCAAAATGTCACATTCAAGTCATCACAAGGTATTATGCTGTATAAATAATGAATGCTTTTATGTAAAAGTGTAACATGGAAACGAGTAGATTACATGTACGTAAAGCTGTAGTTCCCATTTTTTTATGGACAGTACAGTACATAAAGGTATATATATCAAAAGTCATATTTGTTCCTGCAGGAATACAGATTTTCACCCTTTATGCGGGGGGTATTCCTTGGTGCAAGCTGGAATCAGTCATGAAAACTCAAGACAAAGTAGAGTTATTATGGTAAGTAGTGGTGGTGGGTGAATGAGACTCTGTACTCTTGATGCTACTCTAGCAATTGTCTTGCCTATAGAAATACCCTGAGGTATCAAGCATAGGCTGAACTTCTCCGACACCCTGCCTTAACATGTATTATACATTAGAGGAGTGTTACTAGCAGATGGAGTTAGGTGAAGAAACGAAAGTATTCATATTCTATCTTGTTCTCCTTGTCAAGCTCTTCCTCTTCTGAGAAGAGATCTCAGAAGCCCTCTCACAAGAAGTTCCATTGGATTTTGGGTGAGCACCTTCCTTTCTCATGAGGTGACAATGGAATTTTCTCACACCACAAACACTATGAGCTGAAAATTCCCAATCACAAACCAAACATGCACTCACTAGAAGTACAACTTCATCTACAACCATGATGGCTTCACACAAAGCTGGGAAGGTAAAAGAAGGTTAATTAATAATTTACTCAAGATATTTTTTACATTTTACTGACTAATATAAACAGCACTTCCTAGTCTATTTTACAAAGTAATTTTACAAACATGATATGCCTAAAAAGACCACAGATTATGATAATAATTTACACAAAATATGGTGTGAAAATTATGCTGCTTTTACATAACTATATAGTACATACTTTTTGTATAATTCTAACATGAGGTAACTAAAGAATGTTTAAGAATTTGTTGAAAAGAAAACGGCTTGTAACCATGCCAAACAGGAACTAAATTTAAGTCTGTCATGAGGAAAAAAGACTACTGGTGACTGACACTCTGTGTTTGCCATTACAGAATTTGCCTCCATCTTCTATCACTGAGAGGGAGTTGTTCTTCACTGTCTTCAGTCACCCAGAAATTCTGCTGGTTGAGCTGCCAAAGCATTTTGTGCCTTATAATTAAAGTAAGCTTGTATTATGGAAAATACATGACTTTGCTGACACATAAACATACATTAACAACACATACTTGAGTATATGCAAGTCCTATGGTAATAAACACCAAAAGAAGTGTAGATGATGCATAAACTTCTCATTATATATGGATATGGAAAGGGCTTACATGTAGTACTTCAAACATTGTGTACTGTACCATGGAATCTTGCTGAAAATAATCACACCTAAGAGTTTGCTAATAATGCGATAACATTATCAGAAATAAATAACAAGGTACTTTTTGAGCTAGAAAAATAACATTAATACAGTATGTACAAATATATACATGAATGAAATTGCTCCTTTGGCTATCCACAAAATAATTACATTATTGCACTAAAATTATGAAATAATGTACACAAAATACCCAAACGCAGACTTGAAGTACATCATCTACTCCAAATGTAAACTGTCAATTTAAATATAGAAAAGAATTTCTAAAATGAAATTTTTTTTTAAATTAAGCATCCTGCAATATGAAATTATCGTTTATCAACATTACACATTCATTGAGCAAAAGCCTACATAAAGTCTTTATGAATCGTATTATAATTTATGAGAAATCAAACTTCACAGGTACAGAACTACAAGAAAATTGACCTGTGTAACAAAGTTGACATGAGACTTCTCATTGGAAGAGAATCCTCATCTTTTCTTTTTCAAGACGAGAGGTATATAGTGTATAGCCTCAGTTCATGCAACCTAAGCAATGAAGCTTGTTCATAAATGTGAGAAAGTACATGCTTGCTTATTTCATTGTATTTGCAAGGTTACACTGAACTGTTGAATATTCAGCCACATATAAATGTACCTTAACAACTTAATTTACAACCATATGGCATCACTCTCTTACAACATATAATCATGATATACACTAGTCTATAAAAAGTCTCTGTGGTTCAATTGCATATTGTCTGCCTTCTGCAGAACTCTGTAAAGTACAGACAAAACTCATTTCAGTACTGATAACAATAAAAAATTAAAATGATTCCTTTTGTATATTTTTGTAAGTAAAGGAAAATATGGGATGCTGTTTTAAGTAATTATGATGCAATACTGTACATTTGACATGATTTTGATGTATCCTTTTCTTTGAAAGAAAAATAGTAGTTAAAAATATTTACCTGGGACATAGAACTTGACTATTTACAAATAAATATGATGAGGGAACAACTAGTACACACAAAAGAGTATTCAGGAGGGTTTGAACATTACATCTAAAGGAAAATGTTTAGTTTTCAGTAATTCAATGGTCATGACATTTCCTTAACCTCAATTTCCAAGAAGTCTTGTAGTAAGAACTTTGGTAGCATCAGCAGCATCTGTCCCCATAAGAACATTCTAAGCACATAATTATTATGCATTCAAGACACCACTTTACCAAAAGTATTGTGACTGGAAGTACAAGTTACAAATGCACTTCACTATGCAAGTAGTAGTAGTATATAAGAAGTAAAGCTTTATCATCCTAGAAGTCTTGAATAGGTAAACATATTACCACACTTGCAATGTCTATTAATCACAAGACCATTAAGGTACAGTATCATGGTACTTTAGGAACACAACTGATTGCCAATTATTGGCTTAATCAATCACTTTGTTGACTACCTTTGGCATTAACTTGAAAAAAAGAGCATTCCATAACAGTATCAGTAGCAATGGTAAGCATTTTATAAGTTGTAATCCTTGAAATAAGTTATCTACATTTATACACTAGTCTCAGAGTTCAACCGAAGCACAAACTTGTTGCTCTTAGGGTGTATAATCTCTTCGGCTATTGAGAAATGGGGCATGCTAGAAACTGTGCAAAGTAAGCATACATCAGCTTGTCGCAGCTGAAAGATAGTGCCATTGGCAATGGGACGAGACAGCAACTGTTCACATACCAAGCCCCATGATTGAACTCCACGGTGTTCCTTGTCATTCTGTAAATAAAAAAGTTTTTTTAATACTGTCCGTAATAATGAAAAATGTTAAACAACTGTGAGATATTTACTGTTAAATTAACATAAACTGACAATATGACATTTGCACATAAGAAAACATCTGATGAAAATGGAAAATTAACTGTAACATTATTGCTTTTATTATATATGTATCTGTATATATTATAATAATCAATGAAGCATATAAATGTAGAAATCTATAAAGGCTTAATTTGTACCATTCACAAAATTAATTTAAAACAAATGAACCAAACCACTGAGTTTCAAAGAACATGCATAATTGTAACAAAAGATATTAAGAAAACTAAAACAACATTTCAAAAAGTCAAATGTTCATTAAAAGACGACTGCAAACTCAAAATAAATAATGTCCCAAAAATAACACTACAGAGTCAAGACTTTAAAAGACATATAGGAAAATTATATATTTAATTTTCAAAAATTGAATATACGTATATATTCAAGACCTATGCTAAGCTATGTGCATAACACTGGAAATACCACTACATGGATTAAAACTGACTTGATGACTGGCTGTTGTAGTGATAGAAAAATATATTTCAACACCACATAATAACGAAAAATGCATGACAGCACTGGCTTTTTTATGCAAAAGTCAACTTATTACTTTAGGTATTTAGCTTCCTTAAGAAATGGGAAAAAAAGACTGGCCTAATGCTTGAGGATATAACAGAAGATTATGAATCTGGAAAAGCTTAAGTACATTTCAAATAGCATAAATGAGGGACATCAAAATTTTATCATAAAATTGGTAAAAACAACTCATTCAAATCAAACTTTGGTATTATTTTATCTCAGTGGCCTGGATGAACTTGGTAATACACTGGTGATGAGGTTGGGTTGTAATCCAAATGAAATTTCTCTGTAAAAAATTTGGTGAGTATCCCCACTACAGGAACCCTATTTTACTTGTTGTCTCTGCCACTGATTCCATTATTATATCAGTTACCTTAAAACACCTGCAGGGAGAGCCCATTTTGTGTGTGTGTGTGTGTGTGTGTGTGTGTGTGTGTGTGTGTGTGTGTGTGTGTGTAATTCCTGGTTTGGAGGAGGACTTTTACCAAAATAAGAGGTTTGTGTTTTCTGTTCCATAAAACCTATTTTCAACTTTTCAGGTGTCTATACAGTACATATATTGTTATTAAAATAAGGTATTTTAACCAAATCACTGACTTATTATCAGTCTCACAAAACTACCTAAAGAATTCATTCCTAAATGAAGCTCAGACTGACAGCAAGACAAAGAAGTAGGCAGCTAAGTGAGAAGAGACCAAAATGTTCAGAGGAAAAGCAAACAACTGAAAAGTTTCCTTGTTACTTGGATTCATGATCAAATTTGTACTGATATTGAGTCTTTGTTTACAGTATGTCAAATCTTCTTGTGTTATTACTGATCTTCATATTACTGAGATACTTGTTAGTGTTACTGTCCTTCCTAAATACAGTGTCTCAAGACTACACTTGGTTTATCTCACTCGTGACAAGTTACTACGACTGTATCTACTCTCATGTCTTTCTCTCCCAAAGTGTTGTTCATTGACCTATCTACTTTCTGTGACCATGTCTGTGATGCATATCTGGCAATTATAACTCAGTAACACATATAAGTTATTATGCCTGGCTAACATTCATTAAATGATAATTTGTTCTGCCTTGTCAGTATACATACTGATATAGACCATCTCAATCACTAATGTTGACAAATCATACCCAAAATGTAGTTCAAGCCTGAGATCCCTTCCCTCCATGTAACCAGTGCATCTGCATTATGAGGTAGTTGAGGCAGTAATGATACTGTGATGTAGTAAATAAGTGGGTACCCATTTAATGATGTACACTTAACAGGGAAGAAGACCTGATATAAGTGAATTATGAAGTTTGTAAATTTTAGGGTACATCCATATGTTGGTGAAAAGATTAAAAAAAAAATAATAATAATAATGGCATTAGTATCTGCCTCTGTGGTCAGCTACTTTCAAACCATTTTGCTCTGATTTACGCAGCATTATCAGATTATCAATTTACTCACTTTCCACCTGTTTCTTTAAAAATTAAGGCCTACCTGAATCACTGGAGATGATACTAGATATTTTTCCAAGAAAGCCCGAGGACTCATGTCATGTGCTAGGCAAATTGCAAGATGCTGCAAAATTGATTCCATGGTGTGTCTTGGTTGCTGCCTGGTGATACGAAGATATTTTTGCAAGGCCCTGGCTAAGGATGGGAAAATTGACTGTGCTGCTTCATGAGGATCCATTGGAACACTTGGACCTGAAACAAGACCATAAAAGATTATGCACAGGTCAGTTTTATAAAACCAAATATATCTGGTTCTTAGAACTACTGTTATGAAGAGCAAAACCTAATCTCAGGTCAATACTATTCTCTTCGTAAATTTATTCAAAATATGAAACACTCATTCAAGTTTTCACCCAAGAATAAGTTACATACTTTGAGGTACAATAATATGCACAGTAATGGAGGTTTTGAAAGTCATACTCTTTACAGAGTAAAGTATTTATTCACAGAACCTTCACATATTTATAGAAATGTTCTTTGCTATCTTACTCCAATTCTCACTGCAGGTTCTGGCTCCGTTGTCTATTCAATTTTTATTGAGATTTAAATGGCAGATTTATTGAAATTCCTTATTTTTTACATATAAATTGTAAAAGGTATATTGCTATTTTCTGTAGAGGAATTATAATAAAAAAAATTCAACTCAGCAAAAAAAAAAAAAGGTGATAACAGTCAAGAAAATAACATGAAATGATTGATTTCTAAAATTTTCAAGAAGATTCAAAATGTGATCCATATACGCACAACAGTGTAAATGTTTTTGGTGAAGACAATATTATCTGACAACACTTCTTGACTAACACAATGCATTTTTGTGAAATGTAATTTCAGCACCTTTTACCTTGTTTGGAACAAAAAAATTGTTTTAGTTAAGAAACATTTGAATAAATTAAATATATAAATAGCTTCACTATTTATTCCTTACTCTTTCAAATATTTAAGCATTAAAATTAAATTGTGGAATTTTAAATTTTCTTGTATACAGCATTTATTTCTCACAATTCTATTCCCGGTGGACTTTAAGACTATTTTTGAGATCCTTGCTCAAATAGCTCTTGTCATGAACTCAAAACCATTTGGAAAAATCAAGTAACCCATGGTGAGTCAACAGAATAATCATTATAGTTAAATAAATACATCAAAACTTGAATAAAAAATTTTTTTAAGGCATGGTAATGAACATTACCTTGCTCCTCATGCATACGCTTTATGTGGGTGAATGCCTCTTCAGCTGCAGTGATTAGTCTTGCTTTGCGCTTTCGTACTCTTCTGTCATATTCATGTTCTTCATAAAACCTCTCGTTATGCGCAGAATCACGCCTCCGGGCACTTGCAGTTAATACTGCTCTGGTATGACCCTGAAACAATTGTTTATTATCAATCAGTACGATAAGTATTACAGAAATACAATATAATATTAAGTCTATTATACTATACTAACAGTGTGTTGTTCATGGAGTAGTGTACAGTACCTGTCTTTTACTAGTATATCTGTAATATGAGTAAATTTATGGTACAAAAGCATATAAGGTAGTGCAATTTAATTAAGACTTAAAATTTATTGATTTAATCCTTCTTCATCTCTTTCTGCTGCAAAGATAGCTTCTGCCTAGCTTAATACTGTATTTATCAGCTTATTAAATGGATTATGTTTAATCTTCACTCTATCATATTCCCTATTATAGAATGAGGAATTATTTATAAAATCCACATAAGAATGTTGACCATTGATAGTTTGATAAATAATTGGGAGAATTTTGTCCATTACCACATTTCTAAATCCATGAGAAAAGCACGTGCACTTCAACAATATATATATTTTTTTCACTTTTTGCACTTCATCCATAACATTAATTCTTTTTATTCGTTGAAATTTAAGATGCAACTTGAAAAGGCTATCCTGAAAGAACATCCCAATTAGTTTTGGTAGTGAAAACATTTTTTCTAAACTAGTTCTCCCTTAGGATTTTAATTTCTGAGGATATCTAACTCTAAGATGTTGTTATGAACTAACAGATTTGTGATTTTAATTTCTGAGAACATCTAACTCTACAATGTTATCAAGAATGCTGACAACATGTAGTATCTCAAATGATTCCTACTGTATAACTAACTTGTATGTAAGGACAATGCTGTTTGGTAATAACTGAAATGACGTAAGTATTACATAAAGCCATTGATACAATAACTTAAAATGTAAAATTGATGTAAATTCACCTTTAAAATTTAATTTACTTCTATTTTTATTTTAAATTTTTCTCTTGCTGACCAGGGTGGTCAGCTTACAGAATGTAAATTCATGTTACTTTGGTTTACCACTGTGAAAATATCCATTTCCATGTATCTACAATATAGTTAATATACACCTTGAATTAGAAAATAAATTCTACATGCATATCAGGAATGGCATTGAACAACATTACAAAAAAATCACAATGTTAATTGCATTGCATTTGGCTGACCTCTGAATTTTCTTCATTGCCATCAACATCATAATACTTGAAAGAGGAGTTTCCTGAGTGTTTCTTCTTTGATGGCACACGATCTAGGTAAGGATTATAGATTGTGAAATCTTGGTAATATTTCTCCAGAACCCAAGCTGCAGCTCTCTGTACACTTAACTGGCCAATGTTATACCACCTGCAATGAAGTGATTGGGGACATTATTCAAAGGAAACTTACATTTGCATAATACAAGGCTTCAACTCAATTCCCTAAAGACAAATATCTAAATGCTTTATAACTAGTATTGTGGAAGGAAGCAAGAACTTATTTCAAACTAAATTCTTAATATCCTTCTTTCTCTCAGTCTTTCAAGAATTCTGCAATAAAATAAGTGCCATAAGGGTGGCAAAACTTTAAGTCAAACATACTGATTGCCTCATTTTCAACCAACAACTCATACTGGAAACAAACTTCACTAGAATCTTGAATGTTTTTGGTTTACTCAATTATTAAATAATCAATGAGTTGCAACACTTCAAATAAGATCTAAGATAAACATGAAGAACAAGCCACTCAGGCCAGCCTTGTAAGAGTTAAGAATTTTAACTCAATGGTCTGGTTAAATCATTTATCATATCATACTAATAATAGTAGAACCACAATTTGTGACCAAATGAAGACGATATGGAATGAAAAAAAATCTAAACAAATCTTGTAAATATATTAATATACTAAAATCTTTTACATAAAAGTTGTAAGAGAATGTACATAGATAGTAGCATAGAAAGAAAGAATGAACCAACACTCATGAAACAAACAATAAGCAGTGGAGTATAGCAAATACTATATGTACATGTATAATCACACTGGGTGCACATACAATGTACCAAACAAAAAATGACTGCTACTTTTCAAAAGTGAATAAGCAATAAGTAATTCATACCTAATCACTGGACCAAATTATGATGATATTGTAATACAGTACCATGATACTCCGAGAATACTGAAGAACTAATGTGTGAACATTTTGATAACCAGTACAACAAACCTTTATACAAGACCAGTACGAAAGATGTTTTTCCAAGAACTGGAAAAAAAAATTTTTGGCAAGAGCATACAAGAATAAGAAAAATACTAAATGACAATGATCAGAATACATAATTACTGTAGTGTATTCTAATTTTAGTTTTGAGCTAAAACAGACTTAAGATGACACAGGTCAGTGTCAATAAAAAGATAGTGGAAACCTCTGCAAGTAATTCATTGTAAGCTGAGGTTGGAAAAATATATACTTTGAATCTCAATTGAAGAATTTTCCTTTCAGAAGTTTTGAAAGAAAACTAGTTATTGCCTAGAGATGAAGTTTTGAAAGAAAACTAGTTATTGCCTAGAGATGCAATGATAGTAAAATTTGAAAGAAGAATGATAATAGACAAATAAATAAATAAAATTCACGACTCTCTGATCTTACTTGCTCTCTCCATCTGGTGACCTGAGGACCTTGATGCTATACTGTGGTGTGAGATGTCTGAGCTCCAGCAGGATCACAGCCAGGTAGTGAATGAAGAGGAGTGCGTCCACAAGACTCACGGCAAAGTACACAATGGAGCGATACTTAACCTGTTAAGGGTATTGCATATGCTAGCAAATATGTTTTACAACACAAATTCCACCTTCTATTTTAGTGTTATATCCTAAAGTTTCCCATCCACCAAGTGATTGAAATTCTCCGGTTAAAAAATGATCATTATTCATATACAGACATTCTATACTTTTCACAAAGTACCATCTTTTTTATTTGACTACAATATGCTTTGTGGAGTGAAGAGCCATTGTTACTGTAATGCCAGTACACACTTCATTTGCTATCATATTCCCAGTATACATATTTAAAGTGTTGATAATGAAAAAGTACAAGATTTTTCTCTAGGATCTTTGAAATTTCTAGGTCTCAAGAAAAAGACATCACAAGTTGATCTGAGAAACCTGAAGACTTTGAATAAACAAAGTTTTCATTAAAAACAGCAAATTCAACTTTTATTGTCCTCAGTAACATGTGAAACTTGTAAAGGCTTAACAAAAAGTTGTTGTATGGCTCCAATTTGTATCTTTTCCCAGTTAATGGACCTACCAAATCTTGGAATACTCAGGGACTACATTTGAAAAGCATTTTCAGCCAGAACAATGTTATGATCTGTAATTCAACAATTGTTTCCCCACTAACTGCTGGCATTGCTGAATTTCTAAACTAAGATAGCTAACCATGTCATCCAAAAGTATTTCAGCACTTCATACTAATCTTTACTTAACCATTCCATGTTTTTACAATTTATCTTATAAAAAATTAGAATTCTGTGAAACTACTGTAACTGAGTTTTCAAATGTGAAAAAATAAGCTTAAAATTTCAATTGGGCCTACATTACCATTTGCTATCATTCTCCCAGTATACATATTTAAAGTGCTGATAATGAAAAAGTACAAGATTTTTCGCTATGATCTTGAAATTTATAGGTCTCGAGAAAAAGACATCACAATTTGAACTGTGATCAATTACGTACATGAAACAGTTGTCAACCAATTGCTTCACACTGTATCAAGTATCCTGCCAAAATCACGTATAATATCACTGGCACACCTATCTCATAGAGGAAGAAATATTAACAAACATAATAATTTGAAAAATCTACCAAAATTAAAATAATCCATCATTAATCTATTAGTTTAAAAAAGAGACAATCCTGACCTCATCCTTGTTCTCCAAGATGCGCACCACGTAGAAGAGCCAGAATGAAAACGTAAAGACGAATATAAGCATTGTCACTAATGCTCGGAAAATGAATATTCTGGGCATTGTGGCTTTGGGCTGCCTGCGGGTATAGAAAAAAAAGGATTAAGTCATCGTTTTAATTCATGAGATTTGAAACACTTCGGCCCTCTGATATAACAGTATACAGAATTATTCAAGCACAATGGTGAATGTGATTTCTATCTTTAAAGAAATACAGTTAATATTGTAAATCTATTTTAACTAATGCTAAATAAAAGCAATTTTGTATAGTAAGATAAGTTTTGCATATTCTGACATAAACAATTGGCTAAGTGGAGAGAGAAAAAAAAAAACAATTGGCTAAGTGGAGAGAAAAAAAACATCTAACAACTAGCCTACATACTTTATAACTTGAAATGTTCATAATTACTTATATTAATTCGAAAAGTTTGTTTGTTTGTATGGTGTTTTTACGTTGCATGGAACCAGTGGTTATTCAGCAACGGGACCAACAGCTTTACGTGACTTCCGAACCACGTCGAGAGTGTGAATTCGAAAACTAGACTTGAACTTTTCTCTCAAGGTCACTTACCTGAAAAACAGAGCCCATGACCCAAGAAGCAAGATCAGCAGCTTGAAGGAGAAGCTAATAAGAAGGCCATCACATTCAGAGTCGCATTTGAGATGATCATTCTTTAGCTTGATAACGTTTAGTCGAGGAATTAATACCATTGCGATGGGGCTGAAATAGAAGGAAAGAGAACTTTACCACATAAGAAAATGTCCAATGAAGAAAATCAAACACTGGTACTGGTTTCTTTCATGTTTCACCTAGTCCTTGGAGGAATTAAGAGAAAAAGGACCTTTACCTAGGTCGAATGCAAACAACATACTTACTATGTTGGTATCCGATCAAACTTTTGATAAATAAACAAAATCTAAGTTTTTATAAAAACTCAGAGGACGAGACACCCCTGATGTGTTAATAATCTACACTATAATACATTCACATCAACCGTGCATCTGTCTAGGACAACGCTCCTGATTGGTTGTTGATAAGTCATTCACAAGGCTGGAAACTCTCAGTCTCTCGAGAGAGTTCACATAGATAAGATGTATTTTCCACCTTTCTTGATGGATACGTCTTTCAACAGTATCCTTTAGGAGAGGTGGAACATACATCCTGCCTATGTGAATCTACTATAGCTTAAACTATTTTTTTTTATCCAAAATATGAAATCTCCCTGACAAGGTCCAGTAAAAGATGACCAATGTGTAGAAAGTGATGATTTATCAATGCTCACTGGATTATGGCTGATATCTTTCATTTGATATTGACATATAATGTATATATATATAAAGGGAAGTTGACATATATAGTAACAAATATGTGTATTAAAAGTATATAATTCTGTTTTATATTTCATAAACAGATCGGACATAAAGCTGGAGAAGTGCACTGCTCAAGGAGATGAAATGGTGTGTCATCATAATCATTATTGTTGCATCTTGCCAGTTCTTTCACTTTCATAAGTCTCCACTCATCTCCCACTTTCTGTCTAATGTTTCATATTCTCATCCAGCTATTCCCCGTAGGAAGGTAGTGCCGTCAGTGCACTTCATGCGGTGCACTGTAAGTATGACTTACAGATCTTTGCAGCGTCCCATCGGCCCCCTAGCTGTAACCCCTTTCATTCCTTTTACTGTACCTCCTTTCATAATCTCTTTCTTTACTACTCTCCACCCTCTCCTATTAATTGATTCATAGTGCAAATGCGAGGTTTTCCTCCTGTTACACCTTTTGAACAATTTTACTGTCAATTTCAGTTGCAACGCTGCATGACATCAGAGGTCTCAGCGCTTGACCTTTGACCTAAATTCTATATATTCTCATCCAACTAGTTCCGAATTCTCCAACCATTTTCATGACCAAAGGAAACCATCTACTGGGTAGAAGTATAAAAAAACACTGATTACGTAACTATAAATATATCAAGATTTCGAACCTAAGAAGTTATTTTTCAAAAGCACCTACCTCAAGAACGCCAAAAATGCCACCAGGGCACATAGGGCTGACCCAGCATAGCGTTGACAGGTAAACGTCACACCCGTCTCTTGGTCTCGTCCGATTATAGTTACATCCTGCAAACAAAATATTCGACTTCAAAAGACCATCTGACAAATCCATGCATATCTCTGGGCGAGATGTGAATATCAAGGGATGATAAAATGAAGTCATGATATGGTAGTTTATTGTTAAAATGCACCCAAATAACATTTAAACAAGTACCCTTGCTTTAAGATATCGAAACTAGAAAAACAACTTTCAAAAATAAGAAATTACATGAGCCAGATCATGTATGAAAATAAATTTACAAACAGACCTTAGGTAATAATTCAAATACCTAGATCATTAAGATTTCACAAACTGTATGCGAAAAAGTTATTTTATTTTTAAAAGTTATAAAAAAGTTAAAAAAAAAGGGGGGGGGGGAGACAAATGACAGTTTAGAGCAATGAAGTGTATACATAAAAAAAATATAAGTAACTGTAGCCTTTGAAGGCAATGGAGAAAAATCAAGATCTATTCAAGTACTTGACCTTTTGAAAGTTACGAGAAAAGTCTTGTACGCATTATTAGGATTGACCTTTTGAGGCAGGTACAGAAAAATTAGATGTCATTTGCTACTTGACCGCTGAAGTCATCACAACAAGAACATAGTAATTAACTACGACTGGCAATTAAAATAAATGCACACCCGAGCTCTTATTACTATTACTTACCTGGAATGACTCGGACCGCACTGACGTGTTGCCAGTGATAGCAGTTGTGTTATCACCCCAGTTGTCGTCTTGGGGGAGGATCTGCACTTCGATGACCTCCCCCCCCATCCCACCGTCGCCTCCGACGCCGGCTGTCATCTCACTGACCCGCCTGAAGAAGGATGATGATGACATGAATGAATTTGCATAATGTTTGTGCTGACGTAATCACTGCAGTAAGGCAAGATGCAACTTTTGGAAGATAATCTACGAATAAGAAATACAGCTGATGTTACTGTACAATGAACATAAAAGCAGATACCCAGTTGGTAGGTATGGCTGCCCTATAACGCACACCTCTAATGTACTGACAGTTTTTGAGCATCTATGTATTGTAAACATTATTCATTGTTACCTAACTTGTAAACAAACTATCTTTCATAACAGTATTCCGACTATATGGTATATAGTTTACGCATGACAGACCAAATTATTCAATACAGTATTTAGAGAATGACTGAAACTGGTATGTAAAAAGTATAGCCACCAATAAAGTTTTTTTTATTTCTTTAATGCTTTTACTTGGAAACTTAACGCAATATCACATAAGTGAGTCAAAACAAATCAATTATACTATATGCAATATATATTTAACTGAAGTTGCTTTTTAGAGCTTCACGGCTTGTTCACGAGCCAGTGAATTTTTGTAATACACGACCGTCATGTTTCCGTCCACAATATTAAATTTAGTGATGTATACAAATCACAGTAAAAATTCATCGGATCTAAATGACTTTGTGCATAAATGTTTATGTGCCCAGGTGTAAAAATACATGTCACGATTCGGAAGTTATACACAGAGAAGGAACGCATAAAAATCGATTTTTTTTTTTTCTTAGTTGGTACCAAGTTTCATAAAGGACATCCATGGCGGAAAAGGGGTCTACTGTCACTTTGAAGGGTATACATATACATTGAATATATACGTTAACCATAATGAATTATTCAAAGAGGTTCCATGCAAAAGAAGCACCATGTCTTTGTTTTATATGACTTGTTTGTAGTCGTGCAAAGATGTTTCTCTGACTACTTTTCAAACAATTCAAGAATACATCAGCTAAATCAACGGCAATTCAAGCTTTATTTTTGACGAAATTAAATCGGATAGATTACTGACTTCTAAAATTTGTATCAATTCTGAGTAGTGTGCAGTGTTACTACACCACTGGTATTACCCAATAACCCTAGGTTTGATACTACTACATTTCTTTTATCTCAAATGGTTCTCATACATTTTATCTCAGTTGAGAATATTCATACAATTTAGTAGGAGTATGAAGCAGGACATGCAACATTTTGATGTGGTTTTGAAATGGGCTGCAATTGTGCGTAGAGTTTATCCAGTGTTACCAGTAACATGACAAAGTATATCTTAGTTTAACCAGACCACTGAGCTGATTAACAGCTCTCCCAGGAGTGGGCCGGCTTAAATATTTTTACGTGGCTAGGAACCAATTGGTTACCTAGCAACGGGACCTATAGCTTATTGTAGGATCCGAACCACATTATATTGAGAAATGAATTTCTAATCACCAGAAATCCTCTGATTCAACGTTGGCAGAATGGAGATTCGAGCTCGCGACTACCGAATTGGTAGGGGAGCACGCAAACCACTCGTCCAACGAGGATCTAATTATTTTACAATGAAACTAACTTGAGAGAGAGAGAGAGAGAGAGAGAGAGAGAGAGAGAGAGAGAGAGAGAGAGACCCACCTTCCCCTCTTGTGGAGTGGACGAGCATTGACGTTCCTAAGGGCGACGAAGGAGCTTTTGTGTTTGGGATGAAACTGCTGGAACTGCTGCTGCTGATGCTGTATCGGAGTCTGGGGAGAGAACTGCCCTCCGAAGGGCAGCTGCTGCGACGGGGAGTGATGATGCTGGTGAGGATGCCTCTGCAGCGACGCGTATATACTGGCGTCGGTGAATCCCGAAACGACGGAATCCTGGTCAGGTGTCCAAGCGCCCGCATACGAGGATCCCGGGGCCACCGAGAAGGACATGGACACCCGGTCCCTTCTGCGTAAAGGCTGCGGCGGGGGCGGCGGCGGCGGGTGAGCGGGGGCGGCGCAGGAGGGGGAAGAGGTGGTGGCAACGACGGGAACTCGCTGGCGTTTGCATATAGGAGGCGGAGGAAGGGGGCGAGGAGGTGGGCGGTAGGGATACGCGGCAGAGGCGGACGTCGAGGAGGGGAGGCTACTTTTGTAACGCACTTTGGAGGCTCCTTCGGACTCGGGGGCTTCTAAGGCTCGGCCTCACCTTCCACGCTTGAGTCTCACTTTCGGGACTGAGTCTCTTGTCTGTCTGTTATCTGCTATCTCTTCAGGGTCGCCGCAAGTCTCTTACTACAAATTTTCACCTGAAGATCGCCGAATACTTCCTTACTATCTTCACTGTCTGGTAGTAAGTCGCTCAGAGAAGTCCACATGTATATTTATACGCATAAATCAATTGGCAGAATACTTTTGCCAGACTTTTCCTAAAATGTCAATTTAAATTCGTGCAAAATTTAATTCTTAATGATCTATTTTTCCCACAGCTGTGTTGCTTTCGTTTTTTCCTCAGTTTTTCTTCACCCACACAGGAAACTCGAAACAGAAGGTTTACTTTTTGTTGCCCCAAGTTCTGCAAAATACAATCTGTTCGTTTCGTTCAGCTCAGATAAAAAAAGTCGATAGTAATCACGTAAACAACCTGGCCAATGAGGAACACCTGTTTTAATCAAGTGACAAGGGACAATACCTGTTGGATCCAAGGGTCAAAGTGCCTGTATTTATTTACTTTTTTCTTATTTCTTCTTCACAAAGGACACTTATTATTTCTTTTTCAAGCGTTACACTTCAAGAACTCCCACTGGACTTACGGCAATATTCATGCACACAAACACGCACAAATACACTGTATCTCTTCGGTCCTTATTCAGTATCGGGTCACTTCGTACCGCCTCCTATTCCCGCAGTCACCTGAAAAATAAGGAAAATTTCGACTTAGAAGGGATAACTGAGTCATTACTGCAATAATAAGACACACACTGACCTCATCACTGCTTAAAACAACAGCAAGCGTCCAACTGAATCCATTTGTTGATTACAAATTAAATTCTTCACAAACTGGTATTTTCTATATTTGTATCTGTTTGGTAGTAATCCTGTAAAAATGCTGATAAAAATATATCAATATTATCTGAGATGAAGGTCAGATGCTGAACACCAAAAAAATGGAAGAATAAAATAATTAAAAGATTTTATCAGGATAGATGGGTCTCCAAAAATACGATAAAATATTGTATACCAGAAGCTATTAACAAAATTATCTGGGTGGGTGGGGGGAGACCTAATATCCTAAACCTGCTAACCATTTAAAATTATTCATTGAATATAAATGTCAACTAATAGATAGAGTATATATACCTCCCTTGTCGTTAAAAGTTTTCCTAAAATATTCTGAAACCTTGAAAAATATCGAAATCAGATCTTTAGTTATCTAATCTTCTTAGTGATATATTACATTACTCTGGTATGATATATATTTTTTATAAAAATATATATATATATATATATATATTATGAGAGAGAGAGAGAGAGAGAGAGAGAAAAGAGAGAGAGAGAAAGAGAGAGAGAGAGAGAGAGAGAGAGAGAGAGAGAGAGAGAGGAGAGAGGGAGGAAGAGAGATTATATGAAGGTTTTCTTCACATGAGCTAGCTATAATAATAATAATAATTATTATAAATATTATCACATCACGATATTATATATATATTTGTGGATGGCGGACAAGTAAAAGATGATCACACGGAAAACAAGACATAAATAAAAGAACATACTAAGTCTATCATCACGCAAATAACTTTTGCATAATAACCAAAGAGGTAAAAGCTAAATTCCATCCCGTGAAATCTTGCTATATAACATAAAAACAAAATTATTCTAAGGTACAAAAGAATAAAACTTGCCCAAAACAAAAAGACGAACTACTATCTAGTAAAGCACGAGAAAAAAGACAGCAAAACGCCACCCACGAATAAAAAGATAAACCGTGCGGTAAAACAGAGAAAAAGACGCAAATATTTACCGACGGTACAATAAGGAAAAGTAAACTGTTCTCGTTCAAGAGACAAACAAAGCAAGTAACTGGCAATCTCGCCACACTGCATTTTGTTTACTTCTGGGGGCACACCTTGTGACTCGCATTACTGAAATCCTCCGGTTGGAAATAAATTCTGCTTTATTTTCCTTCGCTTATTGCATTACGAGACGTTGGCTTAGTTCTTTGCTCGGGAAAAATAATGAAGAGACATTTCTTTCATTCGGACCATGCTCTACTTTGGTTAGTTTTGTTTGTTTGATTGTATGGTGTTTTTACGTTGCATAGAACCAGTGGTTATTCAGCAACGGAACCAACGGCTTTACGTGACTTCCGAATTACGTCGAGAATGGACTTCTATCACCAGAAAGACACATCTCTCACACCTCAGTGGAATGGCCGAGAATTGAACTCGCGGCCACCGAGGTGGTAGCCCAAGACCATACCGATCACGCCTCTGAGGCGCCTATTTTGGTTAGTAAATGAGAAACGGTACTAAATTCTATTGTTTAAGTGTCTACCCTTTCAATGGCTTCAAGTTAGGAAACCTCACCGATAACTG
Organism: Macrobrachium nipponense; assembly: GCF_015104395.2. Taxonomy (NCBI): domain Eukaryota; kingdom Metazoa; phylum Arthropoda; class Malacostraca; order Decapoda; family Palaemonidae; genus Macrobrachium; species Macrobrachium nipponense. Next base: position 41,113,151 of record NC_087218.1, read on the forward strand.
CCCTATCAGAAAAAAATAATTTCTATAATCAAAATATGAATAACCATACAGGAGCTTTTGCATTCAAATTTCATAATGGGTACTTATACGCATCCACACAAAATATGGAAATACAACCGCCCCAATATATCTCCTCAATTTGTTAATTACAATAATATCTTTTATATCAATGTCTTTACAGAATCATTACTAAATAGATAAATATATAAAAAAAACACTACTTCGTCCAAAAATCAATTTGTAATCAACTAATTCGCGCTGAAAATTTTGGTAATCCATGAGAGGAAATTACAAGGAGAGACTTTCGGATACTGCTCCGTAACCCTCTTCAGTGGGAGGACTGAAGAGGGATACGGCGCAATATCCGAAAGACTCTCCTAGTCATTTTTAACATTGTACAAAAATACATTTTTAACACTACTGTGGCTTGTAATTGTCACTATTATAGCCTCGTTACGGAGGTTCCTTAGTTCAATAATAATAATAATAATAATAATAATAATAATAATAGTAATCTAGTGACTGTGATCAACAATTTCGTTCACACAGTGTTTGACTTACACACACACACACACACACCTACATCTATAGTGAATATCAGTTATTGTACTCAAAAATAACCGAGCGGACCATTGAAAATATTAGTTTACGGCTCCGTTCGCTCCGACGTCAAAACCATTAATCACCGTGCCAATCAATTCAGTGATTGATTGATTAATCAACCAGACGTTCCGTCATTCCTAACCCCTTTTGGTCCCCTTCCAAAGTCTTATCCAAGAAAATTCTGAAAGGGGGCGAGGAAAGAGGTATAAGTGCCCCCTCGGTAAATTTATGTACCCTCTGAATACGATGTCATTAATTCTCCTCCACATTAGAAGGTGACTGATCATATCGCTCGGGGTTCTCGTTGTTCGTCAAGTGGGTCCTGACATTAAATAAGGGTTTGATCGTTTCGTATTCTGACACGAAACGTCACAGAGATAAAGCGAAAATATCAACAAACTAATGAAATAAACCGGAGTATGGTTTTAGATCTCTATTAAATCTGTATGTAACTATAGTAGATTCACACCAAGCGTGCATTTGATGTCTAGGCCAGTCCCTTACGACGCTCCTGATTGGCTGTTGATAAGCCAATCACAGGGCTGGAAACTCTCAGTCTCTCAGTTCACATGGATAGGATCTATGTTCCGTCTCTCCTGAGGGATACGTCTTTCAAAATTATCCCTCAGGTCTCACTCAAGTGTATCTCAAAGGCAGGATGTATGTTCCACCTCTCCTGAGGGATACGTCTTTCAAAAGTATCCCTCAGGAGAAGTGGAACATACATCCTGCCTTTGAGAACACTTGAGAGAGACTGAGAGTTTCCAGCCCTGTGATTGACTTATCAACAGCCAATCAGGAGCGTGGTAAGGGACTGACCTAGACATCAAATGCACGGTTGATGTGAATCTACTATAGTATTGTGAAACTAGTATTGCAAAAGGATTCCTATTGCAAAGATAGGGCAAAAACATAAACGAACCAATAAAAAAATTAAATTGAATTAGTGGATCAATTCCACTCAACAGTAAAAAGAGTAAAGGAAAAACAATTCATATCGAACCTTTCATCTCTCTACCAATTTCGTGTTAGTGCGATCCTTCGATATCAGCGAAATCTACAAAGGTTCTTTGTGTCATAGGCTGAGAGAGAGAGAGAGAGAGAGAGAGAGAGAGAGAGAGAGAGAGAGAGAGAGAGAGAGAGAGAGAGAGAGAGAGAGAGAGAGAGAGAGATGGTTCCAAAAAACAATGTCGTAATCAGATCAATTTCTTAATTAATTATGCCACCATCTTTTTTCAGAACAAAACTAAAATAGAATAAAAAAATAACACTATACTGTTATTAATTATGAAAAGAAAATAACAAAATTATCTTTATGTAATATTTACAGACGACTTAATCTATTTGCAGCATTTATCACAAACATATGAGTCATGTTTGTTGTGCGTGTTTGTGACAGGGGCGGGGATTTTTTTCTTATCTATTTTTTCCCTAACTCTTGTCAAACTTGCTGACAGCGAAGATGGAAGTGTGCATAAATGTTTTGTGAAATTGTTTGCGCATCTGGAAACAAACAAGAGAAAATTACAAATCTTATCTCGCGACTTGCATCCGGGTTCGCCACACGAGGGGAGAAGATAAAAAACGGACGAAATTGATGAAGAACAAAACAAAGCAGTGATGTGGGAGAGGGCGTTTATTCAGCCACAAGATGGGCGTAAACAATGCGCTCCACAGCCTCCTATTTATCTCACGCTGGGAATAATAAGGATAATAAAAATATCAATACTCTTTCCTTTGAACCAAACAACGATGTCCTGACCCGAACTAACCCTGTTTGTTTTGGAATGGAAAAACATCTCGCAACGGGGCCTTCACAAATTTCCCCTCTTACTCCCTGCGCAGGCATCGCGATCATCTCCGCGAGGGGAAACAGATCAAAGAATCCTATCTACGCCTCCTCCTCCTCCTCCTCTCTCTCCCTTTTGTTCTCACTCTCTCCTTCATCTCCTCCATTCTTCTTCTCCTTCAGAGCTAGCACCCACGCCCCGTCGACTGAAACGAGAAGGACCCCCTTCGCGGAGCGAAGTCCTTACGGTCGGAAGTCCTATTCACCCCGAGCAAGATTGCAGACATGTTGTTAATGAAGAAATAATTAAAAATCCAAAAGGACCCATAAAACGCTCCACGGAAGGCGATAATGATGTAGAGGGGAAATAGTGCCGTGTTATCAAAATGGGGACTCAAAAGCCTAAAGGGATGAAAAGGTCTTTGAATATCTAGGCAATTACAGGCAACTGACATCCATTTTGGTGTAATAAAAGTAGAAGTCAAGCTTACTACATAAGATATAAAAAAAAACCGTAAAACATAAGGGAAGAGAAAAACCTTCAAAACATGATTTTAATGGAACTTTAACTCGCACACGAAAGGGAACATACAGCAAAAGTTAATTGGCAAAGAAAGATATACGAAAATACAGAAAAAAATCGGATATAAATACAACAGGTTTACGAACGCATAAACTTAACCAAAGGAAAGCAACGAAAACATCTAACTGCAAGAAATCTTTTAGGGGAGAGAGAGAGAGAGAGAGAGAGAGAGAGAGAGAGAGTGCGTTAACCAGAGCCAACCATCAACCAGGAGTGATTTCGTGGCGCTCAAGCATACCACGAAGGGCCTTCAAGTACAAACACCTCTTAAGTACACTTTTATCTCTCTCTTACACACCCTTTTTTGTCCCGGAGGGTCCTCGGAAAGTCACGCGGAATACCCCGTATTACGGGAAGGAAAAGGAGGGGTGGGGGGGGCCTGCAGTCATCAGCCTGAAGAGAGCTTACAAGAGGACCTGTTATTCTAGTGCCTAAATGTTGAACGCTCTTTGTTGCTTACACTATGTTAAAAGCTTGTTAAATGCTCTTGTTGCTTACAAAATATTAAACGCTTCTTGTTGTTTACAAAATGTTAAACGCTTCTTATTGCTTACAAAATATTAATCGCTTCTTGCTGCTTACCCGGGAACTAGAATTATATCACCTGAAAATTTATCAACGTTTTCTTTTCTTTTCCGCATAAAATGCTACTTTAAATACTGAACATCTCAGGACACTGCTGAAGATGAATTTTTGTTGAAAGATTGCAAATTCAGTATCGTTTTTGAGACAAACCCATTAAAAAAATACTTGTTTAAAAATTGAACATTAACTCAGCGTTTTCTAGGCAAACGTTTCCAATAAAAAATAATAAATAAATAAATAAATAAATAGATAAACTTGCTAAAACGCTATTTCGGAAACGTCTTCTATAACAAGTGTTTGCTTATACACAATCTTGCAGATTCGAATTAGCCTTTGGCCGTCCCCATTAAACTGGAAATTAATCGTATTCAGGATCATCAGGATAACAGACCTCGTATCTCCATCCTGATACACGGTATCGTCCCATCTGTGTTAATTTCTATGATGAAACAACGAGCATGACAAGAGAGCCATTCACTCTGGAATTTCAGGTTAGAGGACATTCTGAATTTGACATCATCCAGTGCTTTCTTTAGCAATTTACTCGAAACAAGAATGTCGTTATATTATTATTATTATTATTATTATATACATATATATATATATATATATATATATATATATATATATATATATATATATATATATATATATATATATATATATATATATATATATATATATATATATATATATATATATACACTCAGCACGGGCTAGCCAGTAAAAATTTCGATGCACCATTGTTAAAAAACTAAAGTGTAGGCCTATGGTAATCTGAACGGACGAAGAAATTGCGTCTTTATATTTCGCCTCTACAGCTCCTAAACGAGGACATGAATAAAAAAAAAAGACATAATAACAAAATGTATACAAGTTATAAATTGTCAGTTTCTTCAAAATCCCTAAAAATTTTCAAAGGACGAATATTCTGTGTTCCTTAGCGCCGACCAAAGTCCCAAGCTTCAGATGTCGATAAATATAACTCTTGATCTGATGGTACCATTATTTACGATTAAAAAGTAATCCAAGAGGCGACTCGGCAATTCCTCCCTCAATGACAAAAGAAGTAAATAACGCCTCGGGCGAAAAGAAGGTGACGCAAAGCTAAAATTCTATCAGATAGGAAACACTCAACCGCATTCCTTTCTCCCTTTGTCAGCTTAGTCTACCTATATCAGTACGGCCCATCTTATTTCCCTGGAGTTTTCTCTCTCTGTCATCCTTATTTGTCTTCATGTGCACCTACCTGAATTGTTCCAAATGTTTAAATAAAAATTTGAACATTAGGATGAGGACAATGAAATACTTTGCTTAAAGGATATCTCATTTTGCCCTTTGACAGAAATGCCACTACTTTGTACGTCAGAACGCAAGAATACCTTGAACTGTCATGTAACGTGACATCTGTCACAAATGATTTTGCTATTTGTAGCCCTTACTTTGTGACATTTAACTCAAACAACTACGATTCACGTGCGAGGAAACGACGTTTCCAACGCAGACGCTCAAGAAAAAAATATGAAAGCCCTGTTGCCATCTCATTTCTGGCACGACCTCTCCTCCTTATCATCTATTGCAAGCTATCATCTCCCCCTCGCATTTCCTTCAATAATACATCTCGGGGATGACTTCACACAACAGGAGAATGATTTTACACAATATCAACTTCCTCTCGGGCACACACTCCAAGCCCTCGAGACATAAAGGCTTCCACTGGGACCATCACTAGGGAAACCTTCTTAACATTACGATGGCATCTCCTGCAAGGACTACAAGGACTCGAGCCAGGAAACCCTAGCTCTCTCCCAGTGCAAACAACGTCCTTCAAAGGCGAATGGGATGGGGCCATTGTATCCTGTTCGTGTCTCTGAGACAAAGAACGCCGTTGTTCTCCGGATTTATTTATGGTCATCAGTTCTTCACGGTTGTCTCTGTCTCGACTCTTGGGATACTGAGAAGTGTTTCTGTTAGATGTCAATTCTTGAGACAGAATGCAGTTCATGTTACTGTTAAGTCTTCTCGACATTCTCCTCTCTTTTCCACCACTATCGCCTACATCAATTTTCCTTTAGAATGCACATTTTCTCTTTCTATATTCTTGGTGTGAAAGGTACCGATTCGCTATGAACAAAAAGTCACAGCAAACATCTGTAATCACATTAAAGCTAAAAGAGGTATTCAAGAATACATCCTACGATACGAAGTAACTACTCCAATTGCATCACATCTATTACTATCCTTTCCATAACGTGAAAAATATAATCGAGAGTCAAGATGGCAAGTACTTCCCATATGGACGTTATGTACAGTACTATCACAAGCTCGAACCAAGGTACCTTCTTTCTGCAAACTTATATAGGGGCCACTGGTTAGAAAGGCTGACCTAGGGCTGCACGACAGCAAGTCTAAACACTTACGTATAAAGTACCCGTAGACTTTCGTTGTTTCATACTGAAAGAATAAATATATGGAAATACACTATGCACATTTCATTATAAATAAATTTACTGTCAAAAATGCAGAGTCTGGAAAATACATTGCCCGATAAAACACTTTAGTGTCGGACTAAAATTTGGTCACAGACAAATAATCTCCACTAGGACCAAGGTATATTCTGTATACCTTGGTTAGGACATTTCGGGTACCATAAAACATTAAATGCATCGACTGGGCACTTAGAAAAAGTTACGTTTCACGGGAAATATTGGCTGATGGCAAATTGGCGTAAATTGGTCGGATAAGTGACTTTTCGGGTAGATTTTGGAATACTTGACAACTTTTATTCTATGCATTTTTTTTTTCATTTGGGATCATGGTTTAGGAGCTGTAGGCTCTGTCAGCGGATATGTAAACTACCCGCAATACATCAGTTATAAGTTATAAACTTACAGAAGTCCCCACATTCGCGAGCAGCAACACAAATACTCCTGATGATGATTTGAATTCCTTCTTTGCAATCAAATCAACTTCCCACTTGATCCTAATAACTGCAGGAGCTGACGGCGTTACACCTGACCCTTTTCTGGGTCCGGTGTTGTCCGATTGGTCTTTGTTCTCTCTTCTAGCCTTTTTCTTCTGTTAATCAATAGCCTTCAGAAGCACGTTTGTTCCTGCCACTCATGCTGGTAATTATGATCTCAATCATGTCAAAACTTCACTCGGAGCTCCTACTGATGAGTATTCACCGTATTTGTCCGAATTTAACGAGGCGCAACTTGTTAAAAAAAATAAATCGTTCTTGTTTCGTTGGTCATAAATTCCATCCGATTCATATATTATTACTTCTACAAGTACTGATTATTTCATATATAATATATTATATAATATTATATATATAATATATAATATATATAATAGTTAATATATAATAATATATAATCTTATATTATATATATTATATTATATATATATATTATATTATATATATATACTTATATTATATATATATATATAATATTAATAAATTCCTTCCGAAGTCATAATATTTCCTTGCTTCCAAGTACTGATTATTTTCATCTTCAAACCGGTACTTTAGTTTTATGCATATATATATCTATACTTATCCTAATTATATATATATGTATATATATATATAATTACTATTATAATTAATATAAAATATATTCTCCGTAGTATACAGAAAATGTATTCAAGCAAACTTACAACAAAGATAATGATAACTTTACTCCCTCTCAGTTAAATTTCCGAAATTTAATTCCTCATGTTCATTATTACTTCAAGCGTATATATATTATGCAATCGGTTAGGTTACAAAAGATTATATCGCAACTCCAAGTCTCTTTGTTTAGCTGTGACAAGCAAGCCCTCGCATGCAATATTGCTTTTGTATCTGAAGGGCATCTTCTCCTCGTCCTACTTTACAAAAATGAATCAAACCCCCTTCCATCCAGCTTATCAATAATCGAGATCTTGCCCCCAGAGACAGACTGTGGGCAAACCCAACAATATAGTTCGAGCTAGATTTGGGCTTTTGAAAACAAATCGGTTCCCTCTTACATGCAAGAATGAAAGAGAATGAACGTTCAAGAAACGAAAAGATACATATTCGTAAAGAAAAACGTGCACAAATCATTTCTCGTTCATATATATATATATATATATATATATAATATATATATATATATATATATATATATATATATATATATATATATATATATATATATCTTCTTCTTCCCAGCTAGTTCCCATTTTTTAAGCGGCGACCTCATATAAAAGATGGGAACCAGCTGGGAAGAAGAATATATAAAGACAAAAGGGTATAAAAAGGACAAGAAGAACCAGATAACTGCATATAACACTTAAATCAGCCGCTTTCCGTCCAACTGCAAAAGCAGAAAGAGAAGATGGGCATCCGAACGACATGAAGAGGAAAGATAATTGCAGAGTAAACACACAGGTAAACAAAACCAACTGCAGTAGGAATAACACCCGTCAGGACGAGGCACTCGGAAAACAAACATGTACAGTCCAAACATCTGTTGCGTCGCTCTCAAGCAATACGTTGCCCAACTTTCAAGAAGTAATCGATTCACTTAAATTCACTCCGCAGGTGTAGTATTTCTCCTAAACGAATTTCCCGAAGCAATGGGTTGGACATAATGAAATTCCTTTGTATCAGCATTTGTGTGGAAGTGTTTTGACTACAAAAGCAGCCAAGAACGTCTGAGAGCAAATATATATATATGTGCTACAGCAGACGCAACATATTTTTTAATGGTATTCATGCATCGCTTTATAAAAAAAAAATCTTGCTTTCCAACAAAAGTAATGACAGGTGTTAGGTTTCGAATAGCGACACCAATTTAAAAGTAAGTAGAAAAACAACTTTAATATGAGATTTATGGCTAAAAAAAATAAATAAAAAGTAATTTTCTCTTATGTATCCAATGAAAATAAGTGCATACAATACGCTTCACATAATTCTTAAATAAAAGTTGAGAAAAAACATACTCGTGAAAGGTCTGCATTAAAGCAGAGTTCTTTCAATACATATTTCGGTAAAATGTGATTACACGTAAAATAGATGTCATGCTTAGAGTTATATCAAACTCTATAGAATTTCGCATAAAAAGAGAATGAGACTATGCAAACATCCCACGCGTTATTCTGCGACCTTTTAAGAAAAAAGTTCTGCCGTCACAGTAACAGCTGCGAAACGAGCAATAAAAGATATACAAGATTTTCATCTTCTTCTTCATGACAAGTTACAAAAAGCTATACATCTTCTGTTACATTAAAAAGATACACATCTTCTGTTGGATGTCAAATTCTAAAAAGATAAACATCTTCAATAAACATGAGCCAAACCATCCTGGAATTTCTTTTAATCTTAAAGAAAGGGAATGCACAAACAGAACACATATCACAAAAGATAATTATGATTATTGTTTACTTAACACTATGCAGAAGGACATAAGAAAGAACTATCTATCTGCAACGTTGAGTTTAAGCCCCTCTACCCCCGCAAACGAAAAGAAACAAACGAACCTACATACACTTTTTCGAAACTACGTTCAGAATTTCAACTATGACCACAAAAACCCGATAGCAACGAATGGCACTTTTATAAGAATGCGGTGCAGGCAGATAATTTAAGGCTAAATGGGGCTGGAATAAAACCATTTCCAATCACATTTTTTTAAACATATTCAGACACAAAATTAACTTCTTTTAGAATACATAACAACAGAAATATAAAATCGAAAGGATATTAATAACTAACTGTATAAAAAATAAAAACGAAAATGCTAAAAATAAAATATAAAATAATATAAAATGTCAACCCTCACGCAACATCACTAAACTGGGATATATATATATAATTAAAGCAAAAGCCAATACTTTCTTGAAAGCCTTCAGTGCTACATAGAAAAGGGAGAATTACATTACCTTTGAAATGCGAAGATTAAAAAATGACTAATCATGCATCTGCTCATGAGACCATTTTTTTTAAGCCAAGAAACCCAAATTTTACACCTCACAACAAATCAAGTGGCTAAACTTCTTTCAAAACGATAATTTTCACAACTAAAGGCCTTGAAATTCTTGTATAGTCCGGCTGTGAACTTATAGTTTTCATTTAATGAAATTATAAGTACATTATATTCACAGAAGTCTGCCATACTGCAGCCAGACAGGAATCTGCAGTTTTTGAGAAGGAATGCAAGTATGCAATTTTCACAAAGGCACCCAAAACTGCAACCCTTCCCAAGAACGAATAAGGATTCCTATCATAAAATGAAGCACAAATATGAAGTCCTCCACTTGCACCATTATGGGAAGACGAGAAACCACAGCTGTTTTGAGGGTCACTGGACACAGCGCGGCGCTAAAACTCACCACCAATCACACAACACAGCACTCACGGCCACACTGACACACCGAGCCCAATTCTTCTCTTCCTCCGCCTCCACCTCCTCCTTCATGCCCGTTAGTGCCACGATGCCAGTGCCAGTGCCAAGCTACCCTTCCCCCGTCCCCGAAGCCAATCAGTAACGTAGCCCACCAAACGAAAAAAGCTGAAAGAGTTCGGTAGCCAGCCGAGCCAGTAAGAGGGCTATCTGCGGTTGCCCGGCCAAGTTCTGTGTCTGACATGAGACGGGAGTAGTATAAGAGGGAGACGTTAAGGGACCTTTCGTCAATTTGGTCCTTGTCAACTGCATAAGTACTCCAAGGTAACTGCTGCTTCGATGTCACAATTGTTACTACTTCGACGTCACAATTGTTACTATTTGTAGTGAATGGATGCTTCTCAGAAATGGTATTATTACCAAATAATTTTTATAGTACATGGTTGCTTTTATAGTGACGTTTTATTCACATCTTTTATTATACTCACGAACACAATATAATGCAATAAAGACAGTACAGACGAATGAAATGCATTAACCCATCTTTTTCAAAATAATTTTTTATACTTGTATCATAAATGTTATTTTCTTTCGACTTTTTACAAACACTGATACGCGTTCTCTCAAAATTCATTCCATCGAATCTGTACGGAGGGTACATTAAGAAATATTCCTAATTTCAACGCTAAAATATTTTCAATAAACCTTTATATACAAGATGCGAAGAATTGCTATCAAAAAGACGCCCAAGAGAGAGAGAGAGAGAGAGAGAGAGAGAGAGAGAGAGAGAGAGAGAGAGAGAGAGAGCTCCTTACTTGTGATAAAAGAAGAAGCTTTCGTGACATCTCCAATGATTTTTGCAAGAATCGAACAAAATATAATTGAACTGAAGGCCTGTACTAAAACATAAAAATGGCAACTACAACCCTTAACCACGCACATCTATGAACGGGACCTCTTCAATAGTTGCAAAACAATGGAAATATAGATAAAAACAAAAACAAAAATAATAAAAACACGGTAGACGCAACAAGTAAAGCCTGTGCATGAGAGGAATCCAGCTGGGGGGCGAGCCCGCCGCCGTCTAGTGGTGCTTGAACACACGGAAAAGAGTCCTGACTTGCAATTCGCGTCGCCCATTCAAACAAGGGCATTCTCAAAACACTCGAGGAGACAAGAACAATGCAGTCACGCCTCCTGCTCTGATGCGGTACTCGAGGAGAGCAACGCTGTGTCTTTGTAAGGGCCACGTCCTCGGCAGACCGTGACGTGAGCGGCGTCTGCGTGGATCTGCCCGAGACTTCATCATACTACGACGAAGAGGAACTGAATTTCAGAACCCTGCAAGCAACAGCAATGGTCTGATTCGCTCCTATAGTAGCTTCACATCAACCGTGCATCTGATGTCTAGGCCAGTCCCTTACGACGCTCCTGATTGGCTGTTAATAAGCCAATCACAGGGCTCGAAACTCTCAGTCTCTCTCGAGAGTTCACATGGGTAGGATCTATGTTCCATCTCTCCTGAGGGATACGTCTTTCAAATGTATCCCTCAGGAGAGTTGGAACATAGATCCTGCCTATGTGAACTCTCTCGAGAGACTGAGAGTTTCCAGCCTTGTGATTGGCTTATCATCAGACAATCAGGAGCGACGTAAGGGCGTGGCCTCGACATCAAATGCACGGTTGATGTGAATCTACTATAGTAGTAAAAGTGTATGCTACTTTTGTCATTACCAATTTTTCCACTCCCACGAAAATCTAGATACTAAAGAATAAGTGCGTTTATAAAGTGCATTCAACATCACTAATCCTCTGACGTTAAGAATACACTGTTGACAAAGAATAAACGGATGGCTGACTATCCTGTTTTTATATTTTAGACTCTGGATGTAACGTGATTGGTTTATACTTTATCCTGCTCCACTCTCACAAATGTCAAGAATTCACCAACGGATTATGCAAAATCACTTCGATAAATACCTTGCTCGCTTCTCACTTCCATTCAGTGATATTGATTGCTTGTCAACAGCTACATGTTCCGAGTGCAAGACATTATCTCTATTGCGGGGTGAACGAATCTCGGATTAAATTAAATTAAGGGGACTGGTAACAAATATATATATATATATATATATATATATATATATATATATATATATATATACACACCTATTTTTAAATTAACAATAACACTAGTAATATCGCCAATATAAAAAAAAAATATCAGGGAAAAATGAGGATAATTGGAAATACTGTAAGTTGAGGAAGAAAAAATATATGTATATAAATTTGAAAGGTTTCATTAAGGTTTGAAAATGTTAAGAAAAATGTATAAAACTTGTAATAACTCACAAATCGTTCAAACTCTTTGCTTGAGATATTTCAGGGAAATTCAATTACCCTTAATACATGTAAAAGTTTGAAATAAATAGAAGGGTAAGTAATGGACATCCCTATTAAGTGACACCTCCCCCCTTAAATACTTAAAAAAAGACTGTATACTTGAGTCGCTGACATAACATGGTAAAAGGTCCAAAATATATCAGTATAAAGTAACACAACAACAACAGCAGCCATTACAATATTAACAACAAAAGAGGTGTTTGGTTAAGATGACTTAAAAGTTTTAAAGTCGAGATCACACGGAGAGACCGCTCTATTTCTTCAGAAACTCCTTTCAAAAGAGAAGAGTAATTTGATGTCAAGTTGGTGTCGGAGTTGAACATGGTAAACCCGTGGACGTTTATTTTTTCTCTTACGTAACATGAGAACACACGAACACACGTACGCACAAACACACACACACACGCACACACACACCCACACACCCTGAGTGGTTTTCAAGGATATACTTTGCTATTCTTTCCCCTCAACATTTCAGCAAGATAACCGTCTCGCTGTGATTTTATTCAGTTGCTATTTCTTCTCCTCCTCCAACTCGCGAGCTTCTGAAGAATGTTAAAAAACAGCACAGGAAGGAGTATCGAACAAATTGTGTATCAAGGACAAATACCAACCTGATTTACCAGTGTACATTATCAGTTAGCAGGATTACCGAAAAATATTGGGAAAAACAGTTATAAAATCCAACAAACTCGTTAGAAGCAGATTATCGCACGTTTTCTAATCAGACTGAAAGTTGAATGAAGTATTTTTTCAAGAGTAAATACTGACTTCATATATCCACTGTTAACTCTGAGAATAGTGTCAATTTTGTTGTTTAATATGTATCTTTAATATGTATATTTCGTCTCCTATGTATCTTTAATGTACATACTTCAAAATCATTCTCTCTCTCTCTCTCTCTCTCTCTCTCTCTCTCTCTCTCTCTCTCTCTGACCGTGTTTGTTAATTTCATTTCCACCTGTTCGCTTTTCCCTATTAATTTCCCCTTCCCCCTCCCATATACCCGTAGTTCCCAGCCAAGAAGTCAACACTATTATTTGAATTTCCTGTCGGACGCAGACCTGATTATCTTCGTTTCCCTCGGACCAAGAGGAAGAAAGAGCTCTTCTCATACCTTGGACGAGACTTCCCAGGGTCTTGTTTTGCTATCTTTTTCTTCCGTCTGTTTCGCGTCATCAGTTATTTTCTGTTTTATCTATTTGTTTCTTATCTTTGTTGCGTCTTCAGTTACGTCTATTTTTTAAATGTATTCTACTTTCTCTCTCTTTTTCCTTCTATTTGTAATCTCTTTTAAATTTCTTTGTGTGTGTGTGTGTGTGTGCGCGCGCGTGTGTGTGTTTTCGTTGAGTACAGTACACTATGATTATTTCTCCGTTGTTTTTCTGTAACTTCTGTTCTGTTTTCCTTTCAGTTTCGCATTTCGTGAAGTATACCTCTGCCATTTCTTCTTCCAGCTTTCTTTATAATTCTTGTCGGTTTCCACTTTCCAGTTTCTATACCATATTTTTTTGACCAAAGGGTCCTTGCAAGTACGGCCAATCCCGACTCCCCTTAACCCCCCTTCCCCCTCCAAATAAAAAATGCAAGAGAAGCACAAAAACACTGAAACAAGAAAGAGAATACTTCTGAAATAGCACACACAAATGCTTGTTACTCCAATTACTGCCTCATTTGTTTTGCTTGTACATGTCCCGGGCGCTTACGAGCACTTTAGGCGTTCGCCAGTAAATGTCATGCAAAGAAAACGGGGGATCGGGTATCGACTACATACATAAAAACAAGTTAAGTTCAGCCAAGTTCAATCCTTTAGTATAAGAAAACAAGTAATAAAAGGGCAAAAAAAATTTAAAAAAATAAAATGACAGTATTCTGTATTACAAACAATTCATACGAGATAAAAAGAAGAATCAAGACCACATTCTCGTACAAAACAAGCTGAACATAAACAAAAGGTCATAAAGTCACCGAATTTCTAACTTTCCGAGAAACTTAAAACATTCGCAAACGATTGGCCCTTTTTTACGAAACTCCTCTAAAATTCTTGCCATAAAAAACAACGAAGAGGGTTTTACTTTTAGTTCTTTCACAACTGCAGTACCCCAAAATGCACGAAGAAAGTTACGAGCACGATCATCTCAAAACGTTCTTAATTCTCATAAATTCCAGAAAGTTTCGAGCGCTATAATTACAAAATGTCTACCGTACACACACACACACACAAAAAAAAACGATTATGAGCATTATTTCCTCATAACGTCTAAGGTATACTTACAAGAAAGCGAAGGCATGATGGCAGTATCATTTCAAAACGTCTCGGTAAAACAAAAAAAAAAAAAAAAAAAAAAAATAATAATAATATAATAATAATAAAGAAGGAAGGAGAAGAAGAAGAAGAAGAAGAAGAAGAGCAACGTGCCAGTTACACCTGCTGAGGTGTGTCCGGGGTCAAGGATGAACCCTCGCTTGTAAGGAATGGCTTCTTTAAGCGTTTGCTCACACCTGAGTGTGCTAGACAGCGTGTCTCCCATGCGCTTAACTACGCATGAAGGGAAGAGGAACTCGGCTCATGATCAGAGGCGTCGCCAAACGGTCGAAGACAAAAATCAGAAGGAAAAAAAACAAAAATGAAGGCGCTCCATCGCCCGAATACCACGTTTTTCCCCCTAATGCCCCAAAAATCCTAATCGCGCCCTTGAGCATCTGGCTCTTTCAGCACCTGTTCCCTACGATAAGACTCTAACCATCTCGCTTCCTCGGGGCATACCGGACCACCATAGAAGAAGTTAGGCCCAAATATATACCCACACACACACATACACACACATACTAGCGCGCGCACGCACATCCACATCTCCGAACGCGCCCGTAATGATACCTGACCCACCCAGAGTGCTCGCCACCTGTACCGGATGTCTCGTACCAACAACAACCTGGCAGAGACCCGAATAATAAATACCTTCACAACAATAACGAGGCAAAGGCCGAGGCATCTTGCATGCCCGAGGTAATGATCTCCATGTGTGCCGGCCACCAAAAGTTTGTGCTGTATCGCTAGTTTCGGAGATAAAAAGAAAATACATGTAGGCCAAGAAGTGGAGTGACACTCGCCCTTTAATATTCTATACTTAGGAACACACGTACGCAACACGCACATACGCACACATATTGACATACCTAGTATACCTAGATATACATGCATTGTTCATGTACAGACAAACACCCCGAATACGAAATCTTTAAAATGATACCGATTCAACGCCTGCAGAAATAAACTGACGGTTTTACTGGCTATCACTACATTCTACGAGTTCAATCTTAAAAGTTGTTACCGTATCTCATTCAGAAGCGCATATAACTGGGGAGAGGGAGAGAGAGAGAGAGAGAGAGAGAGAGAGAGAGAGAGAGAGAGAGAGAGAGAAGTTTACGATGATTTTCAAATACTTATACGAAAAAATCACAACAGCATTCGCTCTAACCGAGGGTTCAGAGTCGCAAACTTACGCGAGAGTTGAAGTATGTTGAGAAGGCCACACACGCCTTGCGAATTCCACTCAAGACCTGAATACTGTTACCTCCGGAGTCGAATCGTAAATTGAGTTTTGTGAATAAACATTCCGGAAAGAAACGGCATCATGAGAAAGTGAACGAACATTTGGAGAATAATTCCTCTCTCTCTCTCTCTCTCTCTCTCTCTCTCTCTCTCTCTTCTCTCTCTCTCTCTCGTTTATTTTTTCCCTTGACTTTTCAATGGGGCAAAAATGATTTAGTTGTTTTCACCAGTTATGTATGGAGAGATATAAATATACATGCAAGCATATATATAGTGCGTGTATGTATGCATGTAAATGTATACATTTGTGTGTGTGTGTGTGTGTGTGTGTGTGTGTTTTACAAAGATAATAAAATCTACCCGGTATGTCCTCCCTTCCTTCGTTGAAAAAAAAAAAAAAAAACTATATCCCAGCCATAGTAGCCATAAAGAAGCAACCACAAGAATCTTGCCCACCTCTCTGCCAATCAACCAACCTTTTCCCATCTCCGAAGTACTGCCTTGTTGCCTGTTTGACTATTTAACAAGAAAATTCAAATAAAATAAGAGAAAATGTGAATTTACCCCTTAGAAATTAACTCAACATATAATATTCTCAGGAGCACATTTTTTTTTTTTTTTTTTTGCGCAGATTGCCGAAAAGAGTATGAATAAGTATGAAAAATTATTCAGTTCCACACTTTAATAACAACATGAAAAATGGAACTTAATAAGTCTGATGTCCCTAAAACTCGCATACTTTCAGCATAATGTTTATTTGTATGGTGCTTTTATGTTGCATGGAACCAAACCAGTGGTTATTCAGCAACGAGACCAACGGCTTTACGTGACTTCCGAACCACGTCGAGAGTGAACTTCTATCCCCAGAAATACACATCTCTCACACTTCAATGGAATGCCCGAGAATCGAACTCGCGGCCACCGAGGTGGTACGCCAACATCATACCAACCACGCCACTGAGGCGCTTTTCCCGCATAATGATCTCATTTATTCCAGGAACGAACTTCACTTGCAGCGACGTCTCTGTTACCAAGAATCGACGATCTGTCGCGACGGTGTCGCAGACCAAGTCTCAGATTAATTTTATCTCGTGCTAAGAGACTTTATGCTTGCACTTAATGGTATCCATTACAAGCCACTCATCTTCTCAGAAGGGTTTGTGGGACATAATGAGAGAGAGAGAGAGAGAGAGAAGAGAGAGAGAGAGAGAGAGAGAGAGAGATTGGTTAGGGGAATGTGTTAAAACGAGGAAAATATAAATAAAATTTATCTAATTTTTTGTGTTTCTCATTCGTACACAAAATTACATACCTCGTCAATCGCTAAGGTAAATCAAAGATTAAGCCATTGTATAAATCAGTGACGGATCTAAACCCTACTCTTGTCTCATGTACTACAATTAGAGTTTTCTGTAACAGAAAACTATTAAGATGCCTTTGTCTGTCCGTCGGCACTTTTTCTGTCCACCCTCAGATCTTAAAAACTATTGGGACTAGAAAGCTGCATATTGGTTTGTTGATCATTTACCCGCCAATCATCAAACATCCCAAATTGCAGCCTCCTAACCTCATTCATTTTTATTTTATTTACGGTTAAAGTTAGTCATAATCGTGCGTCTGGCACCGAGACAACACAGGCCATCACGGCCAGCTGACAGTTTCATAGGCCACATTTTTTATTTATTTATTTATTTATTTTTTTTCGTTTAGCAATCCATCTCACTCCAGCTGGCGGTGACTGGCTTGATCCTATCTCGGTTCTTGCAAAGAAGAAATTACCAGCGAGTTACAAGACTGGAAAACCTAATACCACAGTTCAGTCCTCATCGAGAATCTTATAAAACTATGTAATTTGGGCAATGAAGAAGAAAAGGCTTAGAAACTTGACAAGTTTGTGGTGTGTGTCCAGGCCTAAGGCATACACATCTTCGACCAGGAATTTTCCTGAGACCATTCTAAAGAAAACTGGAATATCTGAACATACTACTTATACTGTTGCCTTCTTTATAGTTCGTCTAGTGAACCTTTTATCTTGTTGAACTGGATATAGATATTGCTATCTTCCTCTGTTTTTCCCATTTTCTCATCTTCGTAAACCTCTTTTCTTCCAATTTTCGTCACTTTTTTTATCTCTCTTATTTATTATTTTATTTCTTTTTCTATTAATTTTTTGCTTGCCCCTCCATTCTCCTTACGTTCTCTCCGAACATCACCCGAACATCTCTTCGCCTTGTCTCTTCCTCCTATCATCCTTCTATTCTTCTTCTACACCAAATTCCTCACGTTCAACGTATTATAGTCTTCCTTCGAACATCATCCTTTCAGGTCCAACCCCTCACACTTCTATTCCTTTGACCCTGTTCTTCCCCATTCCTCCTCCTCCTCCTCCTCCTCCTCCTTACCCAAGCGGCATTCCTTCCTCCACTCTTCCCTTCTTCTCGTCCTCGTATCCTCCGCCTCTCCAACAGCATCCTTTCCCCACCGCCAACACAACCACAACATCCTCCTCCATTTAAGTTTCCTCGAGTCCTAGGGTCCCGGATGCCGGCAATTACGCCCATAAACTTCATCTTGAAAAGCCATAAAATATTTCGGCAAATTTCCACACCAAAACTTTTCTCATTTTTTTTCTCTAGAGTTAAGCACTAAATCAATTCTGAAAGCAAAGAGTTTTACATTTGCATGCTAATGTCTCCGTATGAATGGCTACAGGCATAAAACGAGGAGATATGAGTGTTGAACGAAGGGTGTAAAGAATATTAATCAACTTGGCATTGATTCAAGTCTCGGTGAAATAGATTTATTCATAAATTACTACTGCAGTGAAAAAAAAAATAATATCATAGTAAAAATTCCACTGAATTCTGAAGAGAATTTAAAAGACATCAAATTCCTGAGGTGAAAGCGCTGAAAAGATGGCATGACGTGGTTTTTTCATCTTGGTCAGAAGACACAACGTTTTTCCTGAGCAATGTACCAAGACGTTTTTGCTTGACTTGTAGAACTTTGCGGTTGTCGTTTACAGATAAAAGGAGGGAAGAATAATGCCTCTGCGAAGAGGGGTAAAAAACCCAAAATCTGTCTGCAGCGAACACAGAATTGGGGTAAATACACAGGAAGAGAAAGTATGAAACAGAAGCAATACCGGAAGACAAAAAATATCACTATTGTTCTTTGAAAAAAACATCAACGATCTTATCATGAGATAATATAAAAATTCAAAAGTAATATCAAGCTACGGGCAAATAATATCACTGAATACAACAAAAACAATGCATTCTTTGCTACAATGACCAGCAGTGGTACATACCGATACCCGACCAACTAATTCTTATTTTTTTTTATTTATTTATTTATTTTTTTTTTTTTGGGGGGGGGGGGGGTGCTGTTGCTCCCGCTCTGGGGTCAGGGAAATGTTCGAGGGGAAGAACACAAAAATAATAATAACGATTCTGCTTGGGTCTCCGAAGCTTTCTCCCAAATCCGATGGTATCAACAGGTAATTCGAACCTTGAACGCCATTCTTCGTTAGCGGAATGCTTCGTGCTTTGTTGCAACGGCCGTGTTGCAGAGCTGCGCTTGTGCGATACTGCTTTCTAGAGAAAGGAAATTATCAGTGTAGATGAACACCAACGTTACAGCTTAGACCGTTCACCAGTAACCTCTGAGAAAGGAAATTATCAGTGTAGATGAACACGACGTTACAGCTTAACCGTTCACCAGTAACCTCTATGTTAAAGTAAGGCGGAGGTGGTTGGTTCTCTCTCTCTCTCTCTCTCTCTCTCTCTCTCTCTCTCTCTCTCTCTCTCTCTGACATGTTAGTATAATTAAATAAGCAACTGTGAATGTGTGCACATACATACATATAGATATATTTATGTATGTATGTATGTATGTGTAAATATATATATATATAAATAACGACTCACTTAAAAATGCTCCAAAAATTAAACCAAAAAAATGTCAATACAAACTGCTTTCAAAACGATTCCATATTCAAATGCAGAAATTATATAGCTCAATATACGGTATCATCGTACTGCAAATGATCTGAACATCAAAAATTAGCGAGGGTTAAATTTGGGGGGAAAAATGAAGATTATACGTTGAAATCATTTTCGAATTTCATTAAAGCTTCCTTGAGCAGAAATCAAAGATATTATTATTATTATTATTATTATTATTATTATTATTATTATTATTCACACTGAAGCGAGCATCCTTTCACTCTCATTCCACACTCAACAGCGGCGTCACTTAAGGGATGGTCGTCCCACAAAAACCGCTTTCTGCTGGGCGGGTTAAAAGATCAAGAAGTAGAAAGAAAGAAAAAAAAATAATGGAAGCGATTCGAACCAACGGTGGTCGTAAAATGGAGAGAGCCACACGCCGAATATCACGTTCGCTCTCTCTCTCTCTCTCTACTTATGTATATCATGAGTTTCTTAAGCATAATATAGCTCTTTTGAAGGTGGAAGGTATTGTATGTATGTATCTCTCTCTCTCTCTCTCTCTCTCTCTCTCTCTCTCTCTCTCTCCTTATGTATATACATGAGTTTCTTAAGCATATTACAGCTCTTTTGAAGGTGAAAGGAATTGTATCTCTCTCTCTCTCTCTCTCTCTCTCTCTCTCTCTCTCTCTCTCTCTTTCTTCTTCTTCTTCTTCTTCTTCTTCTTCTTCTTCCTTATACATACGCTTAACTGTGTGTGTGTATAATGTACATTTTCTGTACTTCTTCTTCCTTATGCATACGTATGACTGCCATATGTACATATATTGTACTTTTTCCTTACAATGTGTCTCTCCTTCTTCTTCTTTATGTATACGCATAAATGTGTGTATATTGTACATTTTCTTTAAAGACGGAAAAATTGGATCTCTCTCTCTCTCTCTCTCTCTCTCTCTCTCTCTCTCTCCTTTTCTCATCTTCTTCTTCTCCATTCTTATGCATATGCATTACTCGTATGTATATTGTACATTTTCTTTACAATGGGAGAAATTTGATCTCTCTCTCTCTCTCTCTCTCTCTCTCTCTCTCTCTCTCTCTCTCTCTCTCTCTACGTGATAAGCCTTTTCCCCCGGAGGAGTGAAACGAATGCTCAGGTAATCTTCCTCCGGCCCTCTCTTTCTCTCTTGGGTGTGCTATTTTTTCTGACTATTTGAAATCTTTATGGATGGAGCGATGTGAAAAGCCAAAGAAAGGTTGGTGTGCAGGTGTACAGGTGTACAGGTACAGATTACTTTGTCCATCGACGTATGAACTCCTGTTTTATCAATTTTCATGATTTTTCATGAGTTGTATTTTAACAGGGAACTTTTACGATTCCCAGTTGATCCCCGATCCCCTTTGCCCAGCCGAGAGCAACCACCTTTGCTGAACAGCAGCACCAATAGTAGCAAATCTGACTCGCTTTCGAACTTCTCAGTTTCATAGGTCCTTTATTCCTCACACCGTTGGAATCTGGAATAGTCTCCTTGAGGATGTCGGGAAATTGGAGCTTCAAAGTTCCAGTGAGGATACAAATCATAGTACATTACTACCCTAATACAATTCTTGCAATCTAATACTTGTAACACTTTTACCTACATTTTTAACTACTTATACAGTCATTTGTCATTCTATTTCTGTTATTTTAATAAGCGCTCTCTTCTTTCTGTATTTACCCTTTACCTACCCTGATTTCTTTTAAACTAATACTATGTTCTTTAGAAGCTTGAATTTCAAGTCAATGGCCCCTGTGGGTTGGTTCCAAATGAACAGGGTTCATCTTCTGAATAATAATAATAATAATAATAATATAATAATAATAATAATAATAATAATAATAATAATAATAATAATAATAATAATCATAATAATAATAATAACGGATAAAATACAATTAATTCATGTGGTAAATATTAGATATTCCCTCTCTCTTTCTCTGTATAAAATATTATATATATTTATATATATATATATATATATATATATATATATATATATGTATATATATATATATATATCAATGTCAAAAACAAAAGGAGGAGAGGGGATAAATCAAGATCATTGTTGGGGAGAGGGGAAAAAAAATCAAGATCTTTGTGGTATACAATCTGGAAGTGTAGAGAGGGACTCTCTTGATCTCCCGGTAGATTATTAAGGAATTGGCTAAGCATTAGAAAAAAGTCGGAGACATCAAGGAGCATCTGCAATGCCAACGTGTTTTTCCAATACCATCGCGTTCTTGAATAGAAATACTTGGAGCTACAATATTGTCCGGCATGACCAGAAGGGCAATATTATCGGGGAATGCGATATCTTTTGGCACTGTTCCGGTTTTCAGCATTCCCCTACGGCCGCCGTGAGTGCCAACACCTGGGAGGCACCAAGGTGCTGTTAAGGACATCAAAGGGAATCAATTACACTCATTGGCTTTTACTGTGGACTTATCGAGTCGATATCATTACTGCTAACGAACAGCCTAAGCCTTTTAACCAAAGATACTACGGGATAAAAGACACTCCTAACAGCAAGAACAATCAACACTTTCTCTATCGTTTTGTAAAAATCTGTGTCTCCCTCTACCACAGCAATCGAAATACTGTTGTAAAAATCTGTGTCTCATCTACCCTCCCGAATGCATCTACCACGAACAAAATCGAAAGCTGCTGAAAATGTCTCCCCCCCATCTACAAAACACGTGCTCATCTACCACAACAATCGAAATGCTGAGTCTTGAAAGCTACGGAAAAGCGAAGGAATCCGACGTCATAGAACTGCAGACAAAACATTACCAAAGGCTGTGTCCACATCAAGAGCGAGAGGACCAGTCTTACTGCTAATGCTACTATTAACCCACTGATTTTATTGGTGGCTGCATTAGTCAATAGTGCAATATTGCCACTGGCACTGTAAGAAATGATGACAGCCTACACATGATTCAATAACAGGAGAAAAAAGGAGATTTTTGCAGACAAATCTACAGAATAAGGAAAAAATTGTCGGGCGAAACTGCATCAAATTCGAACCTGAAAGTGAGATGGCAAGAGCAACATGAAACGTAGAATTCTAACTCCTCCTTCCTCCATTCAAAGGACTTTTCAAATATACAATGAAATAAACATTCAATCTCATCCCAACATTTTTCCAAGCTAAATATCATACGGGAACTTCATTTAATTAGAATATGTAGGCTACAAGATTTAAACCTTCTTTTCGGGCATCTTTCAAACAGCATGAATAAGGAAAAAATAAATACAGTAGTTAAAATCTATAAAAAGTTAAGTATATCTTAGTTTTACCAGACCACTGAGGTGATTAACAGCTCTCCAAGGGCTGGCCCGAAGGATTTTACGTTGCTAGGAACCAGTTGGTTACCTAGCAACGGGACCTACAGCATATTGTGGGATCCGAACCACATTATATCGAGAAATGAATTTCTATCACCAGAAATAAATTCCTCTGGTTCCACGTTGGCCGAGCCGAGAATCGAATTCGGACCACCGGATTGGTAGCCGAGCGCGAAATCCACTCGTCCAACGAGGGACTAATTAAAATCTTTAACTGATAATACTGTACATAAAGGCCATGTGGAAAACAGAGCTACGACGAGATGGAAAAAAACTGAGTCAAGATTAACCGAAGCGCATCAAAGGGACTATATTTGTACTAAACCAGAATGATCATGATGCCTCAAGATTAAAAACGAAAAGAAATAAATTAGAAAATAAATGTTACGGCGTCAACAAACAGAACCGAAAAAATAATACACTTGGAGTTTTATTTGAACCATCTCCCCGCAATCGACTGCACAACCAAATATTGAATAAACCTCCGTCCGTCATCGACACCCTAATAGCTGAACTTACTCGACCCTTCCTCGAGTTCATGAGATGACCCAAGACAAAAACTGGCTGACGACGATTGGAAAATGGCGGTGGGGAGGCAGGCGAGGGAAGGGGAGAGAGGGAGAAGAGGGCAGGAGAACCGAGAAAGGAGTGTGAGGAGGAAGGAATGGGGGTGTTCGGGGGGGGGGGGGGGAAGGGGGGGGGGGGCTCCGAGGGATCATCCCTGAAGGTATATATCCTGCTATTAGGACGACAGAGGGTAATCAAGGTCTCTCTCCATTAGGGGATTCCTTACGATACCTCCCCACCCCCCAACCAAACAACCAAATGACCCTTCCCCATACCCCATACCAGACTCCACCACCCCTAACTCAAAGGCACGTTAATTACACAAACCCTGGCAAATCTACTTTCACAAGAGCAACCGAATCAACTATTTCTTGCCCGAAGAATTATTACCGAACGGCAGATGTGCGTCGGGGGCTGAGTAACCGGACCCTATTTCACAGTCAAATTTTCGAGCCGAATTGGAAAACAATATACCCTCTCGCCCATACCAAGGTATATAGGATAAGTTTATATACCTTGGCCCATACAAAACCGTTTCGAATCTGACGACGTCGACGACGACGACGACGAATTACAAAAGACGCCGACGAAAGCCTGCCATGATGGAGGGAGGAAAAAATCCAACAGCCATGACACTTCCTTCTAGGGTAAACGACTGACCTCGGGTCCGGGCGGGATTTCTATGTGGAAATAATCTTCCTGCGTCATATACAGCCGTCACTTCAAAACGCAATTACATACACCTGACACTTATTTCTGCTCTTCGTATCAATTTACAGCGCTACAAAGCAATCTAACATATGAATCAATCAAGTACCATTACCTAATTTGTAGTAAACATTCCTTTTTTTTTTCTTAGGGAAAACCTCTCTATCACGAGAGGAGTCCACTATAATAAAAATATTAAAAGTTCGTGTGTAATTTATAAATACTTTATAAAAGCTTTCGAACCCTTCTCTGGGTTCATCTTCAGTGCATATGAGCGAATAAACAAAACATGTACTGAGGTGAACTTGAAAACAATATATAGAGTCGTTGAAGATTGTTGCCACCGGTAGTTAGCTCGTATATGGACTAAGTGATGAACTTACTACAATAAACATTCTAACAGAATCGATGACTACAAAAAGAGGTCATAATAAAACATTTCACGTAGCTAATGAACATATGACGACCTGATCTCGTCGCTAATAAAAATTCCCTAATTAAACATTTGCAAGTCTTGAGGTTATTTCCGCATACAAATGACTAATGAAGCCAGCGATTAGCTACCGATCGGTTCTAAACAACCGCCCCCACCCCCCCTCCCGCCACCGGGAGGTTGGGGATTGCCTTCAAGGCCTTATTGAAGCCCTTCCATGTCTGGACTTTGATTTTATTTGCTTCAGTTATTGAAAGCAATAATGTTACTTCTGACTTCAGAATTATACCAAAGGAGAGAGAAGAGAGAGAGAGAGAGAGAGAGAGAGAGAGAGAGAGAGAGAGAGAGAGAGAGAATACAAATCACCGAACGCGTTACGCAAACACACGCACACACACACAGGTGAAGAGAGAGAGAGAGAGAGAGAGAGAGAGAGAGAGAGAGAGAGAGAGAGAGGAGAGAGGACAACGTTAGTCTACGAGATCTACATGTATTCTTAAGCATTACAGGCTCACAACCGGATAGCTTTCGTGTCAGCTAGTAACTCCAGTTACCAGCTTTCTATGTTACTCCACCTGTCTACTGTTGGCAGTGGGATTTATTAGGCCACGAAAATACTAGCCACCGAGGCCGTCCTGATCTCCCAAGACTGCGGATGTGTACTGAATGGTTATCCTCCCTATAAATAAAGTGAAAGAATTAACCTAGTGAGATGCGTGGCTAAGCCTAGAAAGGTTGAATGGCCCTCTGTGTCCTTCTGATGCTGGCTTCGCAACGCCAGGTAAACTGTATATCAATATGTCAATTAGCACCCATTGAATACTGTAGAAGTTGCAATGGAAGGCCATAAATCCGTCGACTGGTATAAAAGAATTTCTGGCGGGTTGCGTCCGCCTTTTCTAGTCGAAAGTATGTTTCATGGAGTCGAACTCGTTCGTCAGTGCCCTTCAGGATTTAGTTTCTTAGAAATTGTCGGAACAGGTGAACCAGCCTAGGTAGATTTCTCTCCTGGGTTGTAAATAAAAGAAAAACTTTCAACCGCGATATAAAAATATAATAAATCAAGTTATATTAAAGTCATAACGGTAAAAATGACACCAGCGAATAGGTATGGATGGTGACATGCTCCATGCGTCTTCATATTGAAACATATGCTCCATACGTCTGAAGAACAAGACACATGCTTCGAATATACTTTGAATTATGATGAATGCCAGTGGATACCTAATTAGTGGACGAACAGCTACAACTGCCAACCTGAAGGAACTCTGACTATAATTAACATTATAATCAAGACCTCTTAAGTAGCTTTAAAAGTTATAACTCAAAAGCATAACATCCAAATTTCACATAAACATACAGTCAAATGCACTAAAAAGTCTCCATGATTTACATGGAAAAGAACGGTAAAAAAAAAGCAACACAAAGGATACTAGTTTTTACAGCGTACACGAAACTCTCGCTACAGGCATGCATAAGTTAACATATACGCTGCCCCTAGCCCCCACTCCAACACATACCCCTACAAGACTGTTCCAACATGCATATGTTCGTGCAAACCTACCCATTCATAAACGCACGGACTCCGACACACACACACGAATGGAATTTATCCATATGAATGTATACGATTATGATTACGAAGTCTACTGTGATCACTTAGCTACAATATCTGACTTTCCTTAGGATCGTGCGAAGCAGTTCTTCAATGGGAGGGGAAAACTGGAGACATATCAAGTTTGAAAAGTTGGACAGCTAGGTGGGAAGAGACCAAAGGAAACGGATGAAAAGAAAAATGCAGACAGTAGTATGAAAGCTGTGTACATCGCTGAACACTTTTTGCATATTCGCCGAAATTGTTGGCCGACGAAAGAAGCAAAAAGTATTCCAACTTCCTTGGAGAAATACTTAGTAACCGATTCCAGTCCCGTGAAGAAGATCTCGCTCATTTCTTCTATCTTATGAGTAAGATTCCACAAACTGCAGTTGGTAATTCCTTTCAGTTAAAATTTCCCTTCATCTCCGCACAAAGCATCCAGGAAGCTTCGAGCTAATTCACTCAGTTTCAATGAATTTGCTTTCTCATCGGCGAAGAGAATGCATCTTGCATGCAATCATCATCAACATGCGACTATTACCTGCATGTAATTACCACCGGTTTCCATCTCAAAGTTTTTGCGTATCTTCCAGCAAATGAAACAGGGTACTTACTACTTCTAATCTCGAAGCGACTTGAAAGTCATTTAACATTTTATCTCGATGTATATAATATTCAATAGTAATTTTAATTCAGTCATTTATGTGCCTCTACGAAGGCTGGACTGCCCGAATTCACTTACAGTTCGAGATAAAATACTGCCCATTCGAGTAAACTTTAAATTATATCTAAAAACAAAAAAACAAAAATTAAATTTATAGAGCTATGAATTAAGCGAAGTTTTATGATACTCCCAGACAATCTCTCTCTCTCTCTCTCTCTCTCTCTCTCTCTCTCTCTCTCTCTCTCTCTCTCTCTCTCTCTATATATATATATATATATAGTATATATATATATATATATATATATTATAATATTCAATAGTAATTTTAATTCAGTCATTTATGTGCCTCTACGAAGGCTGGACTGCCTGTAAATAATGCACTAACAGTTCGAGATAAAATATTGCCCATTCAAGTAAACATTATATTATATTTAAAAACACAAAAATTATATTTACAGAGCTATGAATTAAGCGAAGTTTTATGATAATCCCAGACAATCTCTCTCTCTCTCTCTCTCTCTCGTCTCATCTGTCTCTCTCTCTCTCTCTCTCTCTCTCTCTCTCTCTCTCCAACTGCAAATACGAAAGTGATTCGCTGCATGCATAACAGGATCAGGTATGAGCTGAGGAATAAAATGGTAATACTTCAGTCAAGAAAACACATAATCATAAAGTAAAAATTTTTAATCTGCAGCGATTTCGGAACCAAACGCTGTTTTAAAGCAAATCCTTGAGATCGCTCGAAACCAACAAGCCAGGAACGTCTCGAGTCGGACAAACGATTGAATTTCAAGAGCCTTGGTCAACAAAAGGAAACAAGTAGCAAATGCTCCGATATAATCAAGGGCACCGAAAACAGATCTATCTTTCGGTGATCTCGTTATAAGTGTACGAGCCGAGGCCCATGAAACGTTAACCACGGCTCGGTGGTGGCCAGTCCTGTATCGCTGCCAGACAAACGATTATGGCTAACTTTAACCTTGAACAAAGTAAAAACTACCGAGACTAAAGGGATGCAATGTGGTATGTTTGATGATTGGAGGGTGGATGATCAACACACCAACTTACAGATCTCTAGCCTCAGTAGTTTTAAAGATCTAAGGAGCGGACGAGCGGACGGACAGGCTTTGACAAAGCCATCTCAATAGTTTTATTTTACAGAAAACAAAAACCTAAGAGGTTTGAAGAAGATTCGGTCGACTGAAGATACGAAAGGTTAACAATCCAAACGAAAAGGCTCAAACGGACTAAAAAACAACTAGCAAAATCATTCAAGATATATAGAAGAAAGTGTTAGCTGTCCTTACAATATATATATATATATATATATATATATATATATATATATATATATATATATATATATATATATATATATATATATATGAAATTTTAAGAGCGAATTTTTAAAACAGACCAATCATATTCCCAAAAATTCGGAATACTTAAATGGCTGTAACAAATCCAAAATTTTTTCTATACATTCACATGCATCTGACATTATTCCCCAAAAATGCTGGCTACTGATTCCGAATGAATGAGCACGCAATGAGGAAAAAGGAATATTAGAGCATTTGAGAAGCAGCTTTAGACACATCTACTACATTCCATGCAAATGATTTGGCTGACAGCTAATTAAGAAGAAGCCAAAGCAGGTTCGAAACATTCCTATAATCAATTATCTCCTTCATAACATTCCCCGACAAAGTCAGATTCTGTATGACCTATTTAGAAAATATTCAACAACAAATTAAAAAGAAAAAAAAAACAACCTTCGTAAATCCGGGGAATTTGCAAGACTGGACCAAATGAACAACATTGGAGAGCCACGAGAAACACAAAACCGGATTTTATATAATGCAGGTTAAATTAGCGCATTCTTCACAAACAAAGAAGAGAGAGAGAGAGCTTCTCCAACGAGCGTATGTGAGACAGATTCTCCAACGAAGTATGAGAGAGAGAGAGAGAGAGAGAGAGAGAGAGAGAGAGAGCTTCTCCAACAAGCGTATGTGAGACAGATTCTTCAACGAAGCATCAGAGAGAGAGAGAGAGAGAGAGAGCTCTCATCTTTCAAAAAATTGTGCTAGCATATGAGAGATAGTGCCTTCAACGAACTATGCACGTGTCTGAATGTATGTGTGCATGTGTGTGTCTGTGTATAGTACAAAAAAAAACGAGAGAGCGAGAGAGAGAGAGAGAGAGGATCACATACCCCTCTCAAGGTGTCCCTTAATCAACCTCATTATGGCGTCGAACAGCAGCCCAGCATTAACGGCCGGTTATCGATCCAAACATAGTTTTCTCCTAAACAAAACGGGCACACGTTCCCCCCAGTCCCCCAGATTGCCACTCCTTATTAGAAAACATGACGGGCTATTTATGAGCGCCATTGTTCTATTAATGACCTGTCAGGCCGCTTGCTAACTCCATTATTAAGGGCTGCGCTCGCGAGAGGCCAATTGCTTATTTCCACCTGAGATTTCCGACTCTTATGGAAACAAGTCGTTCGTTCCTTGTCGCGGTGGACAAAACGGCGACTCTGCCCGACGTAAATTGGGATCGGGGAGACGTTTTTCTCCTCAATGCGCTTCATCTTTGGGCTGACGAGTATTTACCCATTTAATCTGGGCTTATACACATCTCATACACAGTATGAATTTCAATTGGAGAGGCGCAGTGCAAGAATATTGTTCCCTCTTTATATGGCAGTAGTGCATTTAAATTTTTGCTTGAGAAAGGATTCCAAAATGCATTATATTTTCGCAAGAGTAATGTTAGTGATTATGGCTTTAAATTGCATGATAGTTAAAATTTATTTGTACTTATAAAATTCCCAGATTTTACAAAATAATGTGGTGGCAGTTTTTTTTTATTTTTAAATTTGGGTGTTTCAATTTTGACGTTACTCTGCAGTTTCCAAAATGTTTGATAAAGATTTTATAAAAATTAACTGATCAAAACAGTAATAATCTAAGGTCACTAGTAGTTCAGAAATAATATAATAATAATAAAAAAATACTACAACAAAACCTTCATAAAAATATCAAATTATAATTACTCAACTAAAATCGAAACTGACATTAAAATATTTCCTACTCACTGCTATACTCAAGACACCATGATGATGCAGCAATTCACTATACCTGTAACAGAAACAAAAAAAACATTAGTAAAGAATCATATCAAATATCATAGGTAAACATACACAATGAACTATAATTCACACGAAAAAAGTGATAAAGTTCAAAAGTTAATAATAATAATAATAATAATAATAATAATAATAATAATAATAATAATAATAATAATAATAATAATAATAATAATAATAATTGATGTCGCGATACCATGGAACACCAGAGTAGAAGAGAAAGAGAGAGAAAAGATTGATAAGAATCAGGACCTGAAAACAGAAATAAGAAGGATATGGGATATGCCAGTGGAAATTGTACCCATAATCATAGGAACACTAGACTCAATCCCAACATCCCAGAAAAGGAATCTGGAAAAACTAGACTGAAGTAGCTCCAGGGCTCACGCAGAAGAGCGTGCTCCTAGAAACAGCGCACATAGTAAGAAAAGTGATGGACTCCTAAGGAGGCAGGATGCAACCCGGAACCCCACACTATGAAAATCACCCAGTCGAATAGATGACTGATAGACCCATAATAATAATAATAATAATAATAATAATAATAATAATAATAATAATAATAATAATAATAATAATAATAATAACAACAACAATAATAATAATAATAATAATAATAATAATAATAATAATAATAATAATAATAATACTTAAAAAATACTCATAGCAGCAAAACTGTAGTTTTATCTCAAATATATGTACATATATATAACTGTGGATTTGTTTCTCCAATAATAATAATAATAATAATAATAATAATAATAATAATAATAATAATAATAATAATAATAATAATAACAACACAAAGTTACACACCACGTACGTGATGACAATGACAGGTCATAACGACTAATAGTGAGTGAGCATCTGTTGCATAAAAAGGTTATTTTGAAAAGGAAAAGAAAAAAAGATATAAAAAATGAAAAGAACATAAAAACTCACAAAAGAAAATAAACGGGAGACGACGCGGGAAAACAAACAGTGGGGTACGGATGGGGATATGTAGAAGATAATAAAGATTAATCGCCAATTAAGTTTGTTCTCCCAAACCTGAAAAAAAGGGTACAAAGTGCATGAAAATAAATGTTTTGTACCCTTGGTTAATATTATGAGAGAGAGAGAGAGAGAGAGAGAGAGAGAGAGAGAGAGAGAGAGAGGAGAGAGAGAGAGAGTCTTCCTATACACACATGCTAAGAGATCTTAATAAAATCCCCTAAACGTTAAACTAAACACTGCCTCTCCAGAGTCCTTGTATCCAGACCAGCATAAGACGTCTTGTAATACAGCGATGACATCAGCCACTCATCACTCATGCCTGAACTCATCAACAATTAACCAAATTCACAACCATCCTCAGCAGAACAGTAAGTTACTCCTCCAAACGTTCAGAACATTATATAGATTTCACGCGCCATGCACCATTAATATCCATTTCCAGCATCATGCAACCCTCGCAGCATCATGCAACCATCACGCCCCGTTCGTCTTCCTCCAAAATAGACTGCTGATGTTATTACGGCGTCTTTATTAAGCGTAACGCTAATTTCTCGCTATTGTGGAAGACGCGACGCCGGGGTCCCTGTTTAATGGAGCAAACTCTCCCCAGGGAGCAATTACGAGGAGCAGAAGATTAATGAGAGCAGAGCATGCAATTCGATGAAACTTATTTACCTCACCTGAGGCGAGGTAAATAAATTTCCAATAATGAGGATGGTGCATTTAAGGATATAAATATATACCATGTTATAGTTTCAGTTGGATTCACAAAGAAAAATTCATTTTCATTCTGACTTGCTTCTCATTCCCAAAGGGCATGGACTTTGTAAGGCAGTTCGACCTTTACTTTTGAATATTTAAATCAGCAAATCCGTCGATCTTTGCATTTGCCGGACATGAAGATTAGATTTCTTGGCTGAAGTGTTACAGTCATAAATATGGCAGATATATCTGGTCTAGAATCTACCATGAATATTTGTTAAGACTTATTTTCTGTACTGACTCATTAACTAGCAGAATAAGAAGTTGTCGCAAGGATTTAAAAATGTATAAAGAAAAGTAAAACTAAAAATACAAATTCATGATTTCCCTAAGAGGAGCAGCCTTCGTTCCCATAAAGCGACACTGATACCCAGTACATAAACTTGAAAAAAAAACTCCGCTGCAGTTCACGTCAGATTTTAAAGGAAGATGCCTATTCGAGATAAGTGATATGAGTATGTTCCTTGTCTCATCTAGCGGAGAGAGTCATTTGTTTTTCTTTTTATACACAATTATGTACAGGCGAACGTCTCAGTAACTAGTACTTACTTTTGTTAAGTCAGCGCATACGTCTCAGTTACAGATGGTCACTTTTGTAATGCCAGTGAATTATGTTTCAGCAAATAACACTTACTTCTGTTAAGTCAGCTCATTATGATTAAAAAAAAAAAACTTTCTATTGTTAAGTTACCGCATTAGTTCACAGCAAATAACACTTGCTTTTGTTAAGTTTCAGTGTCTAACACTTACTTTTGTTAGATTACTTAAGTGTCATGTACAATACCGTAAAAGCAGAATGTTTAATTTCTCTGACACCTGCTCCATTCTAGATAGAGGAAAGACAATATTTCACTGTCAAATAACTACAGGAACGCTGTATCTTAGGCTAGATAGATACTCAGTAACGAAGTATCTTAGGCTAGATAATAAAGTACAAGGACGTACTGTACGTAGGTATTGACGTTGGTGGAGGTCAATTACATTACTTACTGGGATATTCCTCATCAAAGTTTTTTCAACGGGTAGGCCCAGATGAGTATTTGAGATTTGAGATTTAACGCGCAGTTGCTTTCGGGGACACGCAAAAACACCTGTGCAGAACAAACTTACTTTCAACACAATTATATACAAACAATCAACAACGGTGTCCAGGAATGCATGACATTAATTACCGCTTGTTATGAGGTGTTCTTGAAGAAAAAATATCAGAAAAGTTAATGCTTCATCCAACATTCATCTGTTGAAAAAAGCACTCTATGAAAAAATTATATACAGGCATACATACATATATACATACATACACACACACACACACAAATATATATATATATATATATACATATAATTTTTGTTATCTACAATGCCTTCTTAACTAGTTTAAAAGTGAACAAGTAGGTATTATACATATATATATATATATATATATATATATATATATATATATATATATATATATATAAATATATATATATATATATATATATATATATATATGTGCGTGTATGTGTGTGAGTGAGTGTGTGTTCATGTAAGAGGTTACCTCCTAAGTTTCTGTCAGTGTGAAACTTCTGATCAACCAGTGACTCCAATTAATCCTAACCTATAAATGGTTCAGAGTCAACAAACACAGAGTAAAACGAACGGCCAATCTAATAAAAAAAAATCTAATCAAAGGCTAAGCAACTGAAGCCACTTCGGTATTTACGGATATCTTACATGAGACACATTAACTGTAAATAAAAAAAAAAAAAAAAAAAAAAAAAAAAAAAAAAAAAAAAAACTTAACGTTATAACACGAACATCACCAAGAGGAGAATGTTTTTCGTCCGCTACTGTTGTAGCGATGGACAGCTGCTTCAAAACAATGCCTTTTCTTTAACGTCCCTAGAAAAACAAACCTCCCCCTCCCACGCTCGCTCTCACTTCAACGAATACAATAAAACTAATCTTATGACTTCGGTCTCTCATGGGTTGGCAAGGTCATAAAAGTCGTAAGAAAATAAATGCTGGTAGTCTCTGCCTTTTTTCCTCTCATGTCTTTTTTTAGTTTTTTTTTTTTATCAGTTGGATCTACAATATGCGATTATAAAGTATAAATACTGCAATTATATGCTTGTTACGTTCGTTATAAATTTATCCTTTGATGGGCGTATGGTAGGTATACGCTTTATATATATATATATATATATATATATATATATATATATATATATATATATATATACATATATATATATATATATATATATATATATATATATATGTGTGTGTGTGTGTGTGTGTGTAATATATATATATCATTTATATATATATAATTATTTATTTATTCATTTATTAATTTATCTAAGCAATTTATCTAAGCAATCAACTCCACCCATCTCAAATAAGACGGAAAGAAGAAAGAAGCCCAGCGGGAGCGATAACCTTCAGGCAATATACCTACCTACCCATGCATCGTGGGATCAGCTGCATGTCTTAGGAGGGCAAGGCGCTCTTGTCCTTCCCTGCGCTTCTGCCTAAGACAACATTCCCGGCATAGCAACGGCTGATGCTAGGCATTGCATTCTGAATGTCTTCCACCGAAGGAGAGAGTTTATTTCGGGCCCCAAACACCCTCTGCTCTTTGAAACAAAATCGTCCGCTTTTAAATCGGAAAAATAACCTACCTGGGTTTCTAGCAGGACTGACAGAGGGCTAGAGGAGCCGGGACCTGGGGACCCGTTCATACTGAAGTGACTGCACAATGCAAAGGAGAAAACGCCCCTGAGGATCAATTGTGATATCCGGGTATTGCCCCGACTGCATAGATTGAAGGTCAATAGGAATGATCCGTTAACTCCAGGTGTTAATCCGCCACATCGATTAAGAGAGCCAATAATAGACTACCTGAGGATCTGGCATCGAAATCAAAGGAGACACGAGAGAGGCACTACTTGGCACCCCATCGTCTGTACCTAATAGTCTCCTCGCTAAAGCAACACCCCCGACGACGAGGAGGAGGAGGAGGAGGAGGAGGAGGAGGAGGAGGCTTTTGTGGTGGACACCTCAAATCGGGTATGAAGGCAAGGGGGGGGAGAGAGTGAGGGAGGGAGGGAAGGAGAGAGGGCTTGGGAGGAAGTTAGGTGAGAGAAGCAAGATTTAATTTGATAGCTTCCGGGATATTGCATTTCAGTTCGGTAACCATGTACGAGATGGAGTTGGTTTACAGAAATTCGAGCTCCCCAGACTTACTAATCGACAGTAAGATGTACAAAAAAAAAAAAAAAAAAAAAAATCAAACTTTTCATGTAACGAAAACAATCTCATCTGGTTTGCGACTGAGAGAGAGAGAAAAAAAAAACTTGGATAAACCCGAGGACACTGGTAACAACCAAAACTACGGCGAGATAATTTTGGACTCCTAGACATCCCAAGGTGGTGCTCTTCCAAAAAATACACGAAGAAAACCTCTAAAGCAAACTCCCCCAAAATCACACCACAAGACGCGGGAATTGACATAGCCACCTGGGAACATCCCTCTCAAGTGACGCGCTTTTTGCTAGGGACCTGTCAGGAACACGTCTTCAAGCGTTTACTTAACTATGTTTACCGTGAGAGAATATTCAATAATATTAGTAGGGCCTGTATACAAACTTCACCTCTCCTAAAATAAACGCCGAGGCTTCCCGGGGTAGTCGGACAATACCACTGAGGACGTGACTGAATTAATGCATTTACATTTCGGAGGATTTCATGAAGACCAGAGAAGTGACGTACATGGAAGATAAAAGCAAGACTCTCTCTCTATCTCTCGCTCTCTCAATGGAGGCCCTCGACGAGGTAACCCAATTTTCAGTGGCCTTAGGTAATCGACCATCTCCAGAGGGATGATACATTCTTCGGGAAATTTAGAAGGGAAACATAATACAACTGCTCCTGATTCAAATACAAATGTAGGGACGTACATGGAACATAAAAGCAAGACTTTCTCTCTCTCTCTCTCTCTCTCTCTCTCTCTCTCTCTCTCTCTCTCTCTCTCAATGGAGGTCCTCGTCGGTAACCCAATTCTCATTGGCCTCATTCTTCGGGAAATTTAGAAGAGAAACATAATACAACTGCTACTGATTCAAATGCAAATATAGTTTGTATATGTTTAATAACCAAGCTGTATCGACACCCTTCAAGCAGAGAGAGCAAAATGCATGCTCTCTCTCTCTCTCTCTCTCTCTCTCTCTCTCTCTCTCTCCTGTTTGACAATATAGCCCCCTTTAGAGTAACTCAAGGATTACGAGCTTATCCCCATGGGATCTCTGCACCAAGGTCTAGATCTCTAGACCTTGCTCAGTGCCGTACGTAGAAAGGGCGATCGTCTGAATCACTGGAATAGAAGGCATAAAAAACCCCTGGCACGAGAATCTTTCGTCCAGATGGTATAGCAAAAGGGGGATTACTATTCCTATACAATCCAACGTGATGTATATTTCAGGAGGAAAGGGCAGTGGGACTGCATCCTAATGCCCTCCTCTAGCCCAGGCCAGAAGAAAAAAGG
>NC_087218.1:41154782-41184782 GCF_015104395.2 Macrobrachium nipponense
ATTTTTACCAGTCATATATATATATATATAATATATATATATATATATATATACACATATACATATATATACATATATATATCTTATATACGTGTATATATATTTTGGTCCGTGTATTTGAAACAAGATCATTTAGACATGCGATGTTTCCTTCAACAATGATGAAAATGAAATAATAACGATTATCATTATCAAAATTAAGCTGAAAAAGCACATATTAAATTGTCACAAAGGTTCTTGGTAACAGCTTATATATCAGCAATATGAATAGATTTTTAATACCCAATAATAATAGTAATTATCATTATTATTTTCATACGACCATGTCTTAAACAAAACTCTTCAGGAAGCTTGACATTACGACGACGTTAAGACATTCAAATCGATGGTTTCACATACACAGAGATGGATCTCCCGAGCTTACACACAAGGGTTTTCCATAAATCCCAGTTCTCCCTAAATCTAGGAGACAATCCGTGGATTTAGGTCGATCTTCATTAAATTGGACTACGCAAGATTGGCCCTGGTTTGGACGAGACAGCTGAGAAATCTGTTTGCACCTTACTCCTTTTTTTTTTATTTACTCTTGTCAGTTATAGGTGAATTCAACTTAGTTTTGTATCTTTTCCTTTGTTTTCAGATTTGTAAGAATTACAACGTTTCGCTCTCTGTTCAGTTAATCAGTATAGATTCTCTTTAAGATTTTAACAAAATAAATGTAGTTCTCTTCGTTTTACAATAGATGGAGTTTTATGAATGAATGCCCTTTCGCTGTATTTGTTCGGTGATAACGAAATGTCTTCTTTGTTTTGAAGGATTACATGACGTTTTCTGTAACTCATGGCGCTTTTCATTAGAATATAGTATTTGTTTTCTTGATAATATAGCATTTTCTTCAACATTCACTAAACATTTTCTCTCTTACTTGTAAGTTGAGCCCCAACTGATTTTTAAGACGGCGTTACCTTAATAAAATGTCTTAAACACTGAAAATAACTGATATAAACAAAACACTATATGTTCCGAACAGCATGAATATAAATTTATGGAAAAAATGAATAAGCAGGTAATGGGTATTCATTTTATATATTATATAAGATATACACTCCTATAGTATATGGCTGAGAGTGCGAGCCACACAACTAGGTTATAAATGAAAGGATAAAAATTACGAAAATAAAATGAGAAAAACGCTAGTGATAAAACTGGACTAAAAGCAAGACTTTAACGTGAGAACTCTGATAAAATAGAAATAAACAACGACACAATAACAAAGGAAACAAAGGAGATAGGAGGGGGAGGAGGAGTTGCAGTCTTGAAAGAAATGTCTCTGAGATTTCAGGCGATGTCACAACCATTCTCTCACCCCTACATTTTAAAGACGGAGGAGGAGGAGGAGGAGGTATCGCTTAAGGGGCATCACGATCTATAGAAAATTCTCTTTCCCCTTTTCTCGGAAAAGAATCGAGGAGAGAGAGAGAGAGAGAGAGAGAGAGAGAGAGAACGGGTAGGTTAGAAATAAAACATATTGGAAAAACAAGTGAGAGAAAGGGCAGAACGGTCAGAGAAAGTGAAATATACAAATTACGGAGAGAGAGAGAGAGAGAGAGAGAGAGAGAGAGAGTTAATTTGTCTTCCTTGAGCTACTACCGTTTAATGCTTGACTGAACCCATACACAAACATTCAACATCGTTCGTCATAACTATAGATTACACGTGGAGAAGTGTTCGGGCGTTCATAATTCGGAAGACAATGTCTCTTTAATGGAGTGCGCAGGCGCACAAATACAATGCAGTAGGTACACAAGACGCGACTGTTCGATACTTAGTAGTCACATCTGCGGAGATACACTCATTATATTAGCATACACACACAAAATATCATAGTAGATGCACGTGACTTCATTAAATAAGTGAATACCACAGGGAAGAAATCCAAGCGCTTTTTTACTTAGACATAGTAAAGACGAAAGAGCTTGGATTTCTTCCTATGATTTTCCCGTGGTATTCGCTTATATAATACATACATACATATATAACAGCAACTGGCACACATGCACATACTATAAATACACAAACACACTCCCACACTCAAGGCATAATAAACAAAGAATAAGAAACATACCAATTAAAATGTCAATTACAGCCCCTATAAAACAGGCCATAAAACGGCTATAAGAAGCCTACCGAAGTAGAATCTAAGCCAGCCGAGATCTGCCAAGAGTCATCCCCCCCCCTTCCCCCCTTCTCCCCAACCCACATCCAAGGGGCACCCCTCAACCCAAAATCCATAGTTAGAAGCTCGTTTGTCCGAATGTTAGACAAAGGGAGGCCGTTGTAGAAAAGTAAATGCCCATCCTTTGCGATAACATTGGGCACGCAGGTATGGCTAACAGTCAGTTAGTCGCCGTAACCATCAACGAGCCGCCGTAACCATCTGCCGTATAGTTCATGGGGGTCATAACGAGACCCATTAGCACCCGCGTCTACAACCTAATTGGTTCAATGCTTATCCGTTTGTTTATATTGGTGGCATAAGACTAGGTGTTGTCATCTTGGGCATCACGGGAGAGTCGCATACCCCTTAAATCCTCAAGGGATGGGGCACGGATTCGGACGCCACATCAACGTCGTCCGAATTCCCGTATCCCCTTCACCATATGGACGCCCATTTTTGTTCAATGCGAAGACTAATGGAACGAGTTAATGAATGCCCTTATCTAGGCCACGCTCGAAAAATATTAAAGAAAGGATTTATTGAATGACTGATTGTGTCTATTAAAACTGGCGTCCCAACATCCAGGTTATTGATGCCGTATTGAATTTAACTAGAAAGCTCAAAACAAGTTTAAAATTAATTTCATATAAAAATATCTCAGAATAAATATGTATATAATCAAAAGAATGGAGAGATGACACGAAAAAGAGAATTTGGCCGCGAGAGGGGCGATGAACCTGCCTTCTAAAAAGGAAGAAGAGGAGGAAAAACAGTAGTTGTAAATTATGGAACACAGAAGCACGACGAAAACATCGAAGCTTGCCAGCCTTGGAGGGAAAGACGCAGGCTCTAAAATTGCAAGACCAGGATTACCGATTTCAGTTGCCTAGTCCACTCTTCGACGCATTCCGAACGGTTTACTTCGACATCCTGCCAAGTCCGCCCAAGATCAATCCTTAGCAGAAACGACAGCTTTCCTTAAGATCGAGGGAAATTAAAGGCAGGGAAAATGGTCGTAAATGGCTCAAGTACCGGAGACCACTCTGCCCGCCTTCCATTCACTCCGTCCACTTCCTCCCGAACAGGTGCGTAGGAAATGCCTATCTAGAAAAACCAACCACTATTACGTCATCACGTGGGTTTTACTTGACTAAATCCAATTATGCTTTTTGCATTCCAGTTCAAACTAGTTTATTCACCTATCTTTTCATAGGTAAACTTATTAACCTTTCATAGGTAAACTTTATAGTCTACAACGAATCCCCAATCAAGGAAAACTCATATTAAAAGAAAATGTACATAAACTGTATTGATAGAAAGACAGATTTATTTACGTTTATTTGTTACTGATGACGATAATCAGTCTTTGATCCAACCCAATCCTAGTCGGGGGCGGAAGCAATCATGGACTACAGATCTCTCTCTCTCTCTCTCTCTCTCTCTCTCTCTCATATATATATATATATATATATATATATATATATATATATATATATATAAAATGTGTGTGTACTTGTGCTTGAACGCCAATCATACAATACTAAAAGGCTACACAATAACTAAAGGTATGCTGAAAAAAAAAGGGGGGGGGGGGGGGACTGCTGAACTTGGTGAAAATTTAAAATAACAGAGACGACTGACGTGGAAAACAATCAACGCTGCAACAGCACCAACTACCAAAGACTGACAGCAGGAGTCAAGGTGTCCTCTAGGATAACCGTACCATTAAAGGCTTTGTTATTCACCTAAGCAAATACTTCGCAAGGATAAAAATAAATCGCTTAATGCACTGGCCTCTGCGCATCCAACGAATAAACGTAACTGATGGGACATTGTGTCCAAGAAGATTATCGTGTCCGACAAAATCTAACGATTTTGGCGTCCATAAAAGAAATCGTACAAAAGATCTGTGTACACAGCGAAACTCCAAACTATGAAAACAAGGCGCTTGTGTTGCCAGGCAACTGTAACCTGAAGTTGGTGAAGTATACAGTTAAAGCATACAGATTACCCGTGTCTTGACAAGTAGACAATATAAAAGAATTATCAAAAAATATTTTGTTTTCAAGCACAGATAAAAACGTCACTTGAAGGTAACCGATGCATATCCATACTGAGTTCATGAAGACATTATAATTAAGGAATTTTACGTTTTTTTTTATATCAAAAAGTAGCCAAATGAAACAGGATCAAATGTTACAATACTTATACAGCTGATAACTGTTTATTCTTGTATTTATTGTTAACTTTGTCAACGTCAAATGTGACTCATTCCTGTTGTATTTTATTCCATAGAAGCGACATTTTCTTCTAGGAATCTCGAAGTTTTTAATTAACGTCAGATGTTACTCATTCTTATTGTATTTTTATTCCATATAAGCGATTTTCTTCTAGGAATCTCCAAATTATTTTCTTCGAAGAATCCTGCAATTTAACTTTAATGAATTCTGCTGTACCCTGCGATTGTAAATATATCATCAGTACGAATACCACTGCTACTACTAACAACAATAAACACGTAATGACGGTGTCTGTCATAGGACAAAAGTCTCAATCCTTCCTTTCACAAAAGGCCAAGTTGTTTAATACTGAAGGATGAACCCCATAATAATCTTGCTTTCAATCATATGGAAACAAAGATATACCTATCGTTTTATCAGTGATTAGTAATCGCCCTCAGATAGCAGATTGGCTGTTCATTGTAACTGACAAAAAATAAAACAATAAAATCATATAACAACGAACAAATATTGAGTTTAAATATTACAAATATTGAATAACTTGATCACGAAATATGTAAAGCGTGATGCTATGTATAAATAAAAGTTTTGCCACGGAGGAAAATGAAAGGCGAGAGAGCAAGGAACTTTCAATCTAACACGACCCTTTACTTAGGGTCGTGATAGACCGAAAGTTCTTGGCTCTCTCGCCTTTCATTTTCCTCCGTGGCAAAACCTTATTTTTACAGATATTACATACAAATACTTAACTTCGCAATCCTAAAAATTTCTGGAATACTTTGTTTTATCAATAAAATATTTTTACTAAAATTAATTGCCTTCGAAGAAATTTCAAGTACACTACGTAGACAAGAATCCTCTGCCTATGAGTTAAATTCAAGTTACTAACCAATAGATATTCCTAAATGTTTTACTTACAGAGATAACTAGACAATACTCTCCAGATCCCAGATGATACTCAGCTAAACCAATACCCCACTAGCAAATGTCATCAAAACCCAATTCCTTCTCACTTAAACCAATACTCGTCTCCAACACGTCACCAGATCCCAAACGTTCCCCACTTAAACCAATACCCCATTAGCAGCAAGTTACCATACCCCAGATGTTACTCAGTTTCAGCGCTACCCCATCAGCAGCACGTCACCTGATCATAAATAGTGTACACCATTTAGTGCATGGAAAATCCTTTGGCTCGAACAACCAGATACCCTGACTTACCTGTATAAAAATAAAGATAAACGCGTAAACGGTTCAAACGGAAAACAAAAGAAGACTCCAAATGCCAACAGTAGAGGAAAAGAGGCAATCACCAAAATGCGCATGGAGTTCCTGCTTTCATGTAATTCAAACTCAAAATGTTTATTTCTAACAATTCTGCCCGTCTATAACTCAACAAATTCATAGAAATATACACATAAGCACATCCACAAACATACGTTAACAAAAAAAAAAGCTATAAAGTCACTGCTAACATCCATTCACCACATATACACACACATACATACATATATATGTGTGTGTGAATCTCTCTCTCTCTCTCTCTCTCTCTCTCTTCTCTCTCTCTCTCTCTATATATATATATATATATATATGATACACACACATATATGTGTGTGTATGTGTGTGTGTATATGTGTGCGTTTGTGTATTCAAACAGACATAAGCTACCAACTCTTGAGAGCAGGCTGACTTTAGAGAGACAAGCGACAGGTAACACTTTTAATTTATGATTATGCGTTCGGGATAAACAAGACAGGTGGCAAGTGGGTGAGTTTGCAACCCTTTGGAGATTGCAAACCATGTTGGGACGGGGGTGGGGGTGGGGGAGAGAGTTACGGGATGGGAAGGGTGAAGCAGGAGGGAGGAGGAGTTAGAGCAGGGGTCATTATGGGTGAGGATGACCCATGAAGGCGAGCGAAAGGGGGTTGCAAATGAGCAATAAGAAAAAGGGCACGTTGAGAATAATAATAATAATAATAATAATAATAATAATAATAATAATAATAATAATAATAATAATACTATGAGTCAGGTAAAGAAAGCATAATGTGTTGGGTATCATTGTATTACCAACAAGACGAATATTAGTAAAATAATAATAATAATAATAATAATAATAATAATAATTAATAATAATAATAAAAAGAGAAGTAGTAAGAGCTTACAACCTAGAAGAAAACGACAGGCGATAAACGGAAGACGCTTAATTGCAATGGTTACCATAAAAACAAGTTCTATTGATACTTTCTGTTGGTCAAACAGCACTTGCTCAACACATTTACTAACAACTAGGTCCCATCGTTAATACATTAACATACAATACATAAAAGAAGGATTCATAGGCATTTTAATATTTTAACAGAAAGAAATTTATACTGATACTTTGGACAAAGAATTCCACCAATAAACACAAATTGGCCTTTTCTTTCTTAAGGACAATAAATAAATAAATAAATAAATAAATAATAAATAAGTAAATAAATAAAAAAACATGTATCCGTCAGTGGATAATTTCCGACAATAGTTTCCCAGTCATAATATATTATGATTATATATATGTGTGTGTGTGTGTGTGTGTGTGTGTGTGCGTGCGTGTATGTATATCTATATAATAAAAACTATTACAAAATAAAAGGGTACTTGTACAAAAGACATAAAACAAATTGTGGAATACATTATCCTCAATTCCTACATTATTAATTCTCGACAATGACGCTAAAGATGGAAAAAGGACTGAAAACTGTGCGTGACAAATCACTATGAAAGGGACTCATTGTCAAAATAGGTTCTACTGTACAACAACTACTGACCACTAGAGTTTGTGCTTTACCTCAGGTTTCGTACAAGTTGAAAATGCTGCACTTAATGCAGCATAATACCTTGGGACGGGACTCTGAGAATTATAATGTTAAATCTCTCTCTCTCTCTCTCTCTCTCTCTCTCTCTCTCTCTCTCTCTCATTTTAATTGCCTTCACGAAAAGAACATACACACTTTGATACAGATGCACACGTCACTCTCTCTCTCTCTCTCTCCGTAGCCGGAATGGAAGAGAATTTAGACAAAGAACGGAGGTTAGCAAGGAATAAAATGAACGTATAAATCACAAGACAAAAAAAAAAAAAATTAAAGGTTCCGACTCTTCCTGAAGCTCCATTCGCACCCCAACCCCCTTCAGTGATCCCTCACACAACCAACTAGGGCCCACCAGGACCACCTCGCCACCACTAAGGGATTATGGTAGGGGACGATCACAGGGGAGGGAGGGGATACGCGGAGGATGAGGGGGAGGAGGAGATGGACCGTTCGAGGGGTGACTGAACGAGACTGGACTCATGGCCTGGAAGATGATTATGATCATCGCCTCGAGAAAAATGAGTGCATGGAAAGATGTCCGCTGCCTCTCAGCCTGCCTGACCGCCTGGTGGGGAGGGGGAGGGGGAGGGGGGAAGACGCATGCATACAAGGGAATGGCGAGTGCATAAATCTCTGCATAAATTTCTATCCCAGAATGAA
This sequence comes from Macrobrachium nipponense, assembly GCF_015104395.2. Taxonomy (NCBI): domain Eukaryota; kingdom Metazoa; phylum Arthropoda; class Malacostraca; order Decapoda; family Palaemonidae; genus Macrobrachium; species Macrobrachium nipponense. The sequence continues at coordinate 41,162,759 of NC_087218.1, forward strand.
ATGTGTGCGTGATGAAAACGAGGGACTTTTGCTGGATGTATTATGTGAAACCGGGCGAAGGAGGGATGGAAATTTGCATCGTGAATATATTTATATATAACAGTTGAGATTTGTGCATAATGCTCTAGTAAAAAGGAGAGAGAGAGAGAGAGAGAGAGAGAGAGGAGAGAGAGAGAGAGAGATAAATGTAAACATTACATACCCTGCATCCTTTCGAAAGTAAGACCACATGCAAACGCGCACAAACAAACAAACGAACACGCAAGCTCACACGACGATAAAAATGTAGCGCTCAAAATAAGAGAGAAGGCAACAGGAGATCACAGGACCTGAGCCAAGGGAGAGAGAGACACAGCGCACAGGCAGAATGCACTTGCTTGACCGCATGCGCGCGCAACATGCACTTCAACTCAGGAAACAAAAACAATAAAAATGTCATTAACAAGACTGAGGGAGATCTGGGCGCGTGGGTCCGATTGCATGCCTATCGGAGCTACTCTCAAAAGACCAAATACTTTTGGCTAGGACCGAATATATGTGACTAATTCAGAGCTAAAGACGGCACAGGGGAGAGAGAGAGAGAGAGAGAGAGAGAGAGAGAGAGAGAGAGAGAGAGAGAGAGAGAGAGAGCTAGCTTATCTTTAATCGTTTTTACCCCTCAGGGAGTAGGTAGGAGATTACCTCATTGACGACGTTCCGTGTCAACTTTAGCATTATTTGGTATTATTTGGCGCAATTATTGAAAGCAGTAATGTTATATAATTATAATGATTAGGAGATGGAGAGAGAGAAGGAATTGCCAGGAGATCGGTTTCACCTTTCGCGGGGTGGGATATTACCTCGTCGAAGCCCTCCCCTGAGAGAGAGAGAGAGAGAGAGAGAGAGAGAGAGAGAGAGAGAGAGAGAGAAATTACTATATTGAGGCCTTCCTCTTTTGAAGGTGGGCATTTTTGACACCTATGAACACTTATTGCGGGCTGCTCTGTGAGCAAGAGCCCGTGCTGGCATACGTCAGCTCAATCTAACACAACTACGAACACTCAGGTCCAGTTTTACCTCTTCTCTCTCTCTCTCTCTCTCTCTCTCTCTCTCTCTCTCTCTCTCTACCCCATAGCTGTGACGCCAACAGTCGACTAACAACTAGATACTAATTCACAACCTAAATCAACAGAGGAAAGCTGTATATCTTGGGCACGTGCCCATCTGTGCGTCTTCATCAAATTTGAAATTCGAACACGGGTAGTCTAATAGTGAGCCCCAAGCGCTACCGCCATGCTACGAGAGAGAGAGAGAGAGAGAGTGTGTTACATAAGCGAGGAAGAGGAGAGACGGAGGAGGAAGAGGAAGGTCGTGAAAACGAAGCAAAAAAGTACAGAAGTTATGCAAAACAAACAATGCAATTATAGAATGAATGAGACACGCAGCCATCCAAGCAAGATAATGACACTGATATACAAATATGGCTAGCGACTTGAAGCCGCGCCTGCGTGCTGCAAACACACACACTCACACACACACACAGACACACAGGCGCGCGAGAAAAAGAGATGTAGAAAGTCAACGCACATGACGAAAGACTCCATCAAATCGCAAACACCTGCTTTCACCTGCTTGCAGACACTCTTGTGCGCGCGCGCATGAAAACACATCTCGAGACGAACTGGAGTTTATTGGACGACTTTCTTCTGATATGGTTTACAGCGAAGGTGCAATATCTATGCCCACCTGGCATCTGCCAATGGAAAAAATTCACTTCTATTACTACTGAAATTCATCACTATTGCTACTGCCACACACACACATACACACACACACACACAAAAATTACTATTGTTACAATTTTTTCAATTCAGTATTACTCTTACTACTTAGACAGTTCAAACGGAATCACGGCAATTTCTTTCATGATTCAAATGACAAATAATCAAATATCTCTTTCCCTCGTTAATGCATTATTGATTACAGAAAGCAATCAAGAAGATCAGTGACGTCGTACCGAGTAAGAAAAAACAATATATACATTAATACGGAGAACAAGTAAATAATAATAATAATAATAATAATAAAACTCACTACAAACCACAAACAGTATAACAAACAGCTGGCATCAGCAACAACAACATAATAATAATAATAACAATAATCATAACATCACCATCCAACGGCATGACTACTATTATCATGAGACGCAGAAATCACATCTCACATTTTTTGTTCAAGGGGGAAGGGGTAATCCAAGTATCTCACCCGTCCCAGTGGAAAGCAGAAATGACATACTAATGACCCTTGACATGATAATGACAGACATCACCATAAAAAACGGCAAGTAAAAAAAACCAAGTTCTGAAAAGGACAATGGACCGACAAATTCTACTCCTACACCCCTCCCTCACCCTTACAACCCTATAGCCCGCCCCCCACCCTCTCTCTCTCTCTCTCTCTCTCTCTCTCTCTCTCTCTCTCTCTCTCTCTCTCCAGGAGAAACAAATAATAAAAAAAACAGATACCCATCGAGACGGTTATATAAGAAATAAAAAAATAACTAGGAGCATAAACATGTCTTAGTTGGTTGGGCTGAATCTAGAATATATATCGAACTTCTTGTTACTTTTTACATATTTTAACCATGCTGGCATAAGGCCGGCATATTGTAAACCATCCAACCAACCCATCAGCTGAGATAGTATTGATAATATTAATAAAGGAAAAATAGTTAGATTTACTGACATTTACAATATTCCTTCAGTGTGCTTATGAAAATGAAATTCATAAAATGTTAAGACACTAAAAAAGTTTTTTGGGAACTCCAACATAAGCGATGGAATACCTCCTAATTTTCAATTTTCAGAGAGAGAGAGAGAGAGAGAGAGAGAGAGAGAGAGAGAGAGAGAGAGAGTCCTCAAGGGCCTATTCGGTTCAACCATTAAGCCACCAGCCATCGTCCTTGCACCCTACCCTTTCAAGGGTAAAAAAAAAAAAAAAAAAAAAAAAAAAAAAAAAAAAAAAAAAAGACAAAAAAAGGCGTGATATAAATCAAAACCTCTGAGCTCTTTACAAGATTTATACATTACTGAATCAATCACTTCTATATACGCTGAAAAATTATCCAATAAAAAGAACACCAGGGTTTAAAAAAAAAAAAAAAAGTAAAAAAAAAAAAAAAGTTTCTTAAAAGAAATGTAAAAATAAACACATGACCTATCAAACAGGTACGATCCACCTGCTAAATGTAGATAAAACTCGTTTAAGGGACCCCTCGGTTTCCCTGGGCCCCCCTTCACCCCCACCCTCAAACCTCAAGTAGGCTATTTAGATAAGCAGTTTGGGCCACATCTCGGATAAGAGCGATAAACGTCAGTCTCCCCAAATTTCCAGAGGGCTCTTGCCTCTTTACGTAATAGCCAGCCTAACAGAGACACACACTCATGAATTATTGCTGAATGCTCGGTGAATTATTCTACTTTGTCGGAGGTTGTTCAACGAAATAAAATATCTGATGTCTGTTGTATGTTTTCCTAGGGGTGATTCTATAGCATTTGCATATAAGTATTCCATATACCTCAATGAAGTTGATTCGGTATGTTTAGTAGTATTCCATATACCTCAATGAAGTTGATTCGGTATGTTTAGTAGGTATGCAATTTACATATAAAGTATTTAATATAATTTAACGAAGTCGATGTTTTACGGTTGGTAAATATTCAATTTGCGGTTAAAATATTCTGTCTAGTGCAGGTGACCTTCTGTGGCTGGTACATATGGAATTTAATAAAAGAAAAAAGATTCTATACACTTTCATGAATGTAATTTCATATAGGGAATATATAGTATGAACAATTTGCTAATAAAATATTCCATGCACCTAAGTAAAGGTGACTTTCTGTTCGCCAACTTTAAATAACTTTAAAATAAAATTTTGTTCATGGCGTGATTCAGCCGATTTTCTATGGCTGGTTTATATGCAATATGCAGATAAAATAGACTACTTTCTTTTCAGCAGTGCATTTTCTATGGATAAAGAAATGCATAACATGTATAGGGCTAAATGAGAACAGCTGCTGTTTGTTCGGCTGAATGACATATCCTAGCCTTATGAGAAAGTAAAAGTGGGTTTAAAAGGCTATCTGTTTAAACTCGAGGAGTCCAAAATAAAAGGAAACGAGTTTTAAACAATGGGGTAAGTCGTCTGCAATGAATCATCTAACCTATGCTGTAAGAGACGGGTCTCTTACTTGAGGGTATTCGTTAACACGAAAAGAATTTTAAAGGGAAGATAGTCCGAAAAGCAAATATGGAAGGGAATGGTCGAAATGAAATTACAAATGTGTAAATTAGTCTAAATGCCTGTAAGTTTATTTCCTTGTGAGTTGACAAGACTCGTATGCCCCTTTCGTTTCTGAACTGTAAATTTATATAACGGCCAATCTGACTTTTACAAGGAAGCACTCTCTCTCTCTCTCTCTCTCTCTCTCTCTCTCTCTCTCTCTCTCTCTCTCTCTCTCTCTCTCTCTCAAAAGAGTGGCTTAGAAGAGAAAACAGACCAGCTGCTGCTGATGCCACATCATCCAAAAATTCTTTAAACTATCAAGAAACTAGTGAAAAAAAAAACTCCTAACGTCTGCCATTAAACCACTAAGTTGGCTACTAACATCTTGCACCTATTCATGTTTTAATTTAAATCCCGCTATTTTCTAAACTTTCGCCACTCCTAACGATAAAACAATATCTTGATCGCCACAACCATGTAAAATACGAATTTATTCTTTGCATCGATCATAGAGTATAAGGGTCCAAACCATCTCTTCATTCTATGGCAGATATTTTCACTCAAATTTTCACCAAATCATTTATTTCTATTTTCATCCTTCAAAAACTATAGGTATACGCGCTTTACATGGCAAATACGTCATTAATACATTGATCAGCTTCGTTAATTTCCCCTGCATTTTAATACACTTTTATCTATTTATTAATTCATTCATTATTTTTTCTTTTAATAAGTGAGTTCTTTTTGTATTTCTTTACCTTCTCTTACTTCCTAATGGGCACCATACTCTTTGGAAGCTTGAGTTGCAAGTCAATGGCCCTTGTGGGTTTGCTACACATGAACACAGTTCATTGCCTGAATAACAATAATAATAATAATAATAATAATAATAATAATAATAATAATAATAATAATAATAATACAGTCTCTAAAAAACTAGTCATGCGCATTACAAGCAAATATTTGGGATACTTTAACAATTATCTTTGTTACCTGCCACACCTCAACTACGTCTGTCGCTGGTTGTCTTGCCTACTTTGGAAGTTTTCACACCTGTCATACTTCTTTCGTGTATATACCCTTAAGAACATAGTTGTAGTCCATAACTCTGAGCAATATCTCGTTTCCATTTCACTACCATGCATTTCCTCTAAAATGATTAGTCTTCAATAAAAAAAAAAAATTAAATATATATTTTTAATGAATGGTTTGAACGCGCAGGTAAACATTTCGTGTTTCAAACACACAAAACTAACTCTCTTAAATGAAAAACTAAATGGGTAAAGAAACAGTTTGAGTCCGTTTACTAACATATTTCAAATCTCAGTTTGAACTGCACCTAGCAAGAATTTAAATCTAAGACAAACAAGTAAATGTAATTGTCAAATACGATAAAACACCAAATGATCTGAATTCTCGCCAGTTTTTACAAAAATAGTATGCAGTGAGAGAGAGAGAGAGAGAGAGAGAGAGAGAGAGAGAGAGAGAGAGAGAGAGAGAGACCTCGTCTGATTGAGTGACAGAATAACCTCCAGCCTCCTCCACCTTCGAATATCATGTTTTGCGGGATCCTGTGGGACCTTAATCCTACTATGTCAGTGGTAGAGGATTGAAATGGAGGGGAAGGGTCGTGAGGAGAGAGATGTCCTCCCAACCCCCAACCACCTCCCTTCCCCCATTCCCCCCTCATACCACGTAATGATGGCCCTGTCAGTGTTGCCCTGAGGTCCTACGACCTCTCCTTCACAGACGAAAGAAATTACAGATGTGGAACAAGAAGGGGGTTCTGCAATCTCTTCTAACCGACCAATTCTGCCGATTGCATTTCTCAGGGAGAATCCTTTTCTGAGGTCTTTTGAGACGGGTACATTTGGGTGTTTTCCAAGCGTGCAACAAGCAACACAAACACTTGATGCAAGCTTGGCCTGCCTGTGTGCATGTACGTCAGCCTTTGTTTTCTTATGTGAACATTTCAAACACTAACAGACACACTGATACATACGGATACTACGTACACAGATATATATATATATACAATATATCCGTCTATAAATATATATATATATATGTTATATAATATATATATGGAATATATATATATATAATTTATACACACCATACGCTCTTCCTCGTAGAACAGGACAGACATTTTCCCGTATTCAGCAAATTGCTTTGGAATGAACTTCTTAGCTCCTACCTCTTATCCACCTTCATTACATCGCTACAGTCGACTGATTACTCAGGTTCATATATAGAGAGAAACACCTGATCATCCCTTAAGCAAAACCTACGGAGGAGAGGCAATCCACTCCAACCATTTCCATATCGACGAAGGAAATACCAAGAAGCATGTTGCATCCGTCTTCCCCTTTGGCTACAGCATCCGTCACATTCACCCAACCACACCCATCAGCCAGGAGCACACGCGCACGAACATACATACATACATACATACATACATACGCCTGCACACGTCGCAAAGGCAAAGGCCTTGCTTAGCTTACAGCTACCGGCGGTGTTTCCTTTCCCCACTGGGGAAGGCTCGAGTTACCCAGGAGGCGGCGCCCCGAGGAAAGAATCTGATAATCTATTCCTCAGTTCACGTCTTGAATCCGGACCTACGTCAATTTAGCCTTCATAATGAATGATCTTGCCCGGCCGGTTAATAATGTAAACTGGTTTCACAACAGCAACGGCCCTCAAAGTGAAAATAATACATTACATTGTTCATAAAACAAAAAATATAAGCAAAAAAGATAAATATATATAGATTCAACCTAACAACATAAAAATCAGAAAAACCATAAAAGCACATAATTCTAAAATCATCTCATAAATCAATTCCACAATCATTCTCAAGAGAGCAAATTTCTCATTAGGGAAGAACTAAAAAAATATAAATAATAATAATTCCCTTGAACTGACGAGCGACTCCGTTTCTTTTCTCTCTCCGCGCATTTCACTTTCGGCGGCTCTTATCAAGGCATGCGTGACTGGGGCTTTAAATCAAGTCGAACAACAAGAGCTCTCGAATGCCCAGCCTCTTCTTCGGCGTGCCCTTAAACAGCCACCCACCCCTACCTCCTACCCGTGCCCTTCCTTCCTTCTCCGCCCTTCAAGAAGCCGCGCGGTCTTAGTGTAAGAGGTCAGGCACTTTCCTAACCGAAGGTCACAGGCGGAAACCCCTCAAAAAAAAAAAAAAAGTAGCGAAAGACTAATTGGGAATGACTGAAGCTGAGAGGTAAACATCACGGGTTGGGAGGTCACGAGGTCGGGTATGATGACTCTGGAGAGAGAGAGAGAGAGAGAGAGAGAGAGAGAGAGAGAGAGAGAGAGAGAGAGAGAGAGAGAGGGCAGGGGTAATGAAAAACATATACAAGTTTGGCTGTAAATCGAGAGAAGACGTTTTAAACTCGGCTACCTGGACCAGTGGCAAACACTGGAGCAATTCCCCTTTTTTGAGAGGACTTGAAGGCTGATCATTACACCATCCAGGAAGGATCAATCAGTCATTGAACCTGGAGAAGAGTCATTATACCTCTTTAGGAAGTTTTCGCTCCTTAAGAATAATTTTTCGTTAATAAGAATATTTTCAGTCTTTCCTCGTCAATTTTTGGCTTTGGGTGCAAGAGTGCTAATCAGACATTGCAAAATACATTTTTCTTATGATCACAATAACTTTACAAGGAATTTGTATCACCGCACTCTGAATTATACAAACTTATTTCAGATGTGACAAAAATAAAATCTTCATTCGAATATACAAAATATTTGAGGAAATGATAAATAAAACAAATCATATAAATGGCCAGTCTACTGAAATAAAAGTATAATCATTCGCTTTAAAACCACTAGAAACTGTTAATCAGTTTTGCTCTTGAGTGAACCTTGACAAAGTTTCTGATCCCCTTTATTAACTTTTAATACATATTCACGTACTCCCTCTGAGACAGAGAGAGAGAGAGAGAGAGAGAGCGCGCAAGGACGGCGGCATCATCTCATCAAGTCTCCTTTGAGGTTGATCTCGAGGCTGCACCTTGAGGGCGAGATTGCACTCCAGAGGTGAGAGGCCTCTCCATTCCAGAAAAAGGCCCTTCAGGATAAAGAGGTTAAAAGGGGAAGACGTCCAGAGTTAACAAGGGTCTAATAGAAGTCCAGGAAATTACAGGAAGAGGAAGGATATTATCTCTCTCTCTCTCTCTCTCTCTCTCTCTCTCTCTCTCTCTCTCTCTGTATATTATACTATATATATATATATATATATATATATATATATATATATAGATATATATATATATATATATATACATACAGTTTACATATATATATATATATATATATATATATATATATATATATTATATATATATATCCACACTACATATCTATGTATAAAATGTATATGGATATTATGCCAGTCAAGCAAACCTGCCTAAAGTTATCCGGTAAAAGCAAAATTTATTAAAAAAAGATATTACTACACCATTTCTAAGGCAGTGACAAAACCATTCGTTAAACCGAAATAGGCTGAAAGCAAGACCAAAAGCTGAAACTCCAGACTTTACGACTGAGAAAATTGTATATATATAAAAAAAATGTCTACAATCAAGTTTCAAATTCAATTCCTGCTTCCTGCGAGGATGCACAGGCTCAAAACACGTCAGATTATCCTAGCTGGAAAATGAGAAAATAATCTGTCCTTCATCAGTGGGGTAGGATTAACATTTGCTTCTCCAACTTTATTTTCACTCCTATTTAAGAGCATGATGTCGCCTATCCCGTCGGCATTCCGAAAATGAGTTTCTAATGTCTAACTGAAACACAATGCCACTTATCACCAGAATCCTAACGTCTGCTGCAAGTATCGAAGCATTGATCAGTGGAATGGGACTGGCTTTTTATTAGTCCATAAGAAGTGATGTAATCAGGAAAGCACATATACGTTATCTTACGCATGAGATGGAAGGAACACCACACCACTCTGGAATGCAAAGCCGAATGACAACCAAGACTGGCTGCTTCCGGGTTAACTCTAACTCAGGAAATAAGCGTCTTTACAGGCCTCCCTAAACAAGGTAATAATGATCCGTATAAGAAGTGACTACAACAGCCAATATCCGCAGCAGGTACTCTAAGGAAGAGTACAGGAAATGCGAAATCCAAACAGCATAAATGACTTACACGGAGATTAGGCACGACTATGGTATGCTGTGGCACGCCAAGGCTGTAGACATGAATATGGAAATGTGATTTACATATTCGAAATTATGACTAAACATGGCATCAACTGGTAAAGCAGCGATATAGAAGACACCCTATTAGTCAAATTTGTCTGCCCTCATCAAGAGTATTCTAATCATAATAAATAATTAAGAGCAACACCACGACCCTCAAGCGAATTTGCTTCGTTGTGGACGTCCAAGATTAATGGGACACATCGGGCAACACCTGCCGCCTGGAAGATTGATATCGCGCGGCCAAAAACATATTATGCTTCTCAAATGATACCCGTTATGACACCCGCAATATCTGGGATGGATTGCTGGGTAATCGTACATTTTTGTGGCACGGATTCCGAAACTGTACACCAATTTCTCTTGGATGACGACCATCTCAACGCAACCTAATTAAATGGGGGTACGAAAGTATTTGGTGCCATAGGAAAAAAATAAATAAATAAAAAATAAAAATTAAAATAAAAAAAACTGCAGGGGATACACACTAAGGTTGGCAAAACCTTTCAAGAATAATTGTAGAAACCACTCCCAGCTATGATCCTTTTAAGCCGAAACAATTCTGGGCATCATGCATGAGCATGGATGTGCCACGCCCCTGAAAATACTCATCTAAAATAATCTCATCCAAGACAACCCAACAACCCACGAAAACCACACACCACCCACTCCGCGCCCCCCTCCCCTCCCCATTCCACCTGTCCTAATATCAGCCGCATCACAAGGCAATTGAGTTCTGGGCAATGAGGTCTTCCCAGCAGGATGTGGGCACTTATCGCCAGCCGCCACACATAGCCTTTGCCCGAGTCGGATACCCAGGGCCACCTCATTCCATTATAATTAAGTAGACCGCTAAGGGTCGCTGGCGCGAACTTTGACAATGATACACATAAGACAGGAAATACTATCCTATTCTCTCTCTCTCTCTCTCTCTCTCTCTCTCTCTCTCTCTCTCTCTCTCTCTCTCTTTCCATACACAAAAAATATGAATTTTCTTTCACAAAACCTTTATATACATTCATACATACATATACAGTGTATATGTGTGTATAATCTATATACATATATAATATATGTAGTATATATAATGACTCAGAGGACCTAATATTCTCTCTCTATACCACCGTCTCTCTCTCTCTCTCTCTCTCTCTCTCTCTCTACTCTCTCTCTCTCTCTCTCTCTCTCTCTCTTTCCATACAGACAAAATCTTTATATACATTCATACATACATATATCTATATATATATATATATATATTATATATATATATATATATATATATATATACAATGACTCACAGCACCTAATATTCTCTCTCTCTCTCTCTCTCTCTCTCTCTCTCTCTCTCTCTCTCTCTCTCTCTCTCCTTTTTTCATCCGTGATAAACGGACGGTGTCGAAATTGGTGTTAGTCGGTGTAACAATATGGAAAAAGGTTTATGGCACTTGGTCTCAGTGAGGATTGGGGCGCACCTACCCAGACGTTGAGCAACTCAATTGCATAACAATCTTTCATTTATAAACCCCGTTCTATATTAAAGCGGAAGGGACTGACAAACAAATACCCTTGCCCTACCCGAGGCTTATAAGATAGACTTGAGAGAGAGAGAGAGAGAGAGAGAGAGAGAGAGAGAGAGAGAGAGAGAGAGAGAGGATACAACCAATATTTCAATTTCAGTCAAAGGTCATATACATAGTATATTCAAAATACACACACACACACACACACACACACCAGGCAGTACAAAATTGGCCTAAACCTCTGCAAAATTATTTTCCTACATAATCGAAGTATAAACTATTTCAAAATGAAGAATATAATTGATTTGTAAGTAGTAACATATTAAAAACTTATAAATATACTTTATATCTATATATATTGGCTATAAACATGTATAGTTTATACATATATACACTATATGTATAAATATATCTATACATATGTACCTATGTATATTTATACATACTGTGTATATATTCAAACTTATATCTATACATATATTTGTATACATATACATAGTATGTACATTTTTAAATATATATATCCATATATACGAGTATATATAGGAGGATACGTCACTGATAAAATAATAAAAAAATAAATAAATACCAAATGCAAGATGAAAAATGCACGTCTCTTCCGAAGGGCACAGAAACGTCAGAAGGAAGGACAGAGGCTCTTGATAAGGGGCGGGAAGAAGCAGCACTCGGTGCCAAACGCACAGAGAGACAAACTCACGTAGTAAATGTGACAACTTTCCCCGCGTAGAAATAACTCCGTTGATTCAACCCCGGGGTGAATCAGCAGCCATATATTTATACACACAACACACACAGCAGGCACTGAGACAGACACAAAGCAGATTCATCGTTACACAGGTGCCAAGATGGTGTCTGAGATTAGAGGACTGACATCAGCTATGGCGCTTCCATTTAGGGGAAAAGAAAAGAAAAAAACGAAAAAAAGTTTTAGCGGAAGTCATTCGTCACGTACTTGACAATCCTGGCGATAGCATCTATGGAATGTGTTTGAATGAGAGAGAGAGAGAGAGAGAGAGAGAGAGAGAGAGAGAGAGAGAGAGAGAGAGAGAGAGAAAATCTAGGGAATTTTATTAACAATTATTAACATGTCGACAGAGAACTGATCATTCTCGATTATTGTTTTCCTCTCTTCTACCTGTCTCTCCAGGAAACTACAATACGGAGAGAGAGAGAGAGGGATATTTGAAAGTATATTGCTTCTCTCCATCTCTTTTCGTTTTCACCGACATTTGACTAAATATTTCTTAACATAGCAAAACTCTCAAGATCGATCCCAGGGGCTATAGGCGGGGGGGAGGGGGGGGGGAGGAGAAGAAGAAGAAGAATAACATCCCGACTATTGACAAATTCGTTTTGCGTAAGTCGAAATAAGCATTGAATTGTGTACCAGAATGTTAACAGATTGTGGAGCGTCGGCAACCAGATTTGCTTCATCTCACGCAAGCCACACACACACACACACACACACACACACACACACACACATATATATATATATATATATATATATATATATATATATATATATATATACATATTATGTGCGTATATGTGTGGATGCGAATAAGTGAATGTATACGTGCGTTACAAACTTCTTATACGCATTCAAAGGAAAACACGTCATGGGAAAAGAAGACGCCTCGTCTTTTTTGTTTTCTTTTTTTTTTTATAATCCCTCAAAGTATTTCCTCTTGTCCGACCTCGGTGAGAAGTACACGCAGGTGCGTGACCAGCTTCCAAGTCTATGGTTTATAACTGGATTAGGCGAATGGTGGAATGGAAAGGTGAGGGGCTCAACAGGATAGGTACTTTGGCCTCTCTCTCTCTCTCTCTCTCTCTCTCTCTCTCTCTCTCTCTCTCTCTCTCTCTCTCAAATAAGTCAAATAGTGGAATAAATCTAAACTTGAATTATTGAAACGTTCCTAAGCTAATTCAACTAATTCATGTGCAGGTACTCGAAGAATGGTTAAATATAGATAAAACTTTGATTCTCTCTCTATCTTTAAGCAGACAAAATTTTAAACCATGTGAAGTAGAATTAAGATCTGAAGCTGTACAAGGAATATAAGCATAGGGACCCCTTGCCATTTAGACAATGTGTCTTTGCACAAACTGAGAATATACTACATAGGGAAGGGAAGAATCTGCGTAATATATAAATACAGACAAACATAAGTTCGTAGGTTAACCTATTACAATTTTATATATTTTTCGCATATCTGATAACAATATAGCAAGCGATTTAAATGTAACTGATGATGGAGTACATTATTTCTCACGGTAAACAAAACCAAAATGCGTAATAACGGTGACAAGTTCCTCTATGTGAGTATTCTGACTCAAGACAGGCAACACTCACAAAAAGTAGGCCAATAATGGCATCATACAAAATAAAAGTCGAATTTTAGAGAAACAATGCTTTACTATCTTCACCATTAAAAATTAACAAATAAATAAATAAAATAAATAAGAAGTATATTCGATAGTAGACTTATTTACAAACACTGTGGGACATGCAACCGTATTACCACAATTCATTTTATTCATTAATAGAATAACACTTGTCTAAAAAACTTCTTTTTTCATTCTTTGAGTCAGTATAAGAATTCATACCACATTCACTAACAATAATCCGTCTGGAAATGATAAACATATGATGATACTTCTCTAACCCCAGTCATTTCCATTAACAGTTCATGTTTTCAATCAACTATAGAGAAAATCAGATCAAATCTTACCATCTTTCAATTATTATATAAAAGAGAAGTGATTTAGGAAATAATTCGTTAGTTTGAGTTAACATAATTACTTCTTTTATTCCTATTCTTTATTCATTTCATTTATAGTGCCTAGTTGTCTTACCATCCAAATACAAAATTAACATTTAGGACACCTCTTCAAGGAATTCTTGAGTTCAAAAAGCCGTTGCACAATATAAGAATAAAAAAATTTAACTTTAAATTACATCGGCATGGCCTGATAAACAAAACAAAATTCAATATCACAAACAATTCCCTAATCATTACCAACCAAATGAAAAAAACCATCAGTAAAGCAACAAAAACAAATTAATATAAAAAAAACTCCAGCATTCACCAACAATTCCCATTCCACTCCAGCCACACATGACATAATCAGAAAGATCAAACAAACAAATGAACAGAAAAACTCCAACATTCACCACCAATTTCCCCTTCAACACCGCCGCCACCACCACCACCATCTCCTTAATTCCACCTCTCCTCCCCCCCTCCACCCCCACCCACAACATAACCTGTAACAGGAGGAACCAAGGAGTTGGTCTGCAGAAAAACCTGACCGAGGCACCCACTAAAAGTCCGCGTTACAAAGTAGCCAGAGACAGGAGACGAGGTTGTAACCCGCCGAAAGTATCGGCCAATGGAGGGTGAAAGGTCGTCAAGTTAGGGTGAACAAGTATGCCACTTTCATCCACAGAGAGAGAGAGAGAGAGAGAGAGAGAGAGAGAGAGAGAGAGAGAGAGAGAGAGTAATCATTCATCATATACAGGAAACAGAGAGGTAAACTGTGTAAGGTTTTCCAGGATGCAATACTTAAAAACAAGAAAACAACACAAATAGAAAATGAAAGAAACAAAACTTCAAAGTCATTTGTAATTGACAGCTAAAGTTCACTATTCATTAATACAGACATCATATCAATTCAGAACATAAGCCAAAGTTCAAAATTAAATTACAGCCCGAGCAAAAATATGAGGATCTACATTTCAGTGCCTGAATTCTATACACAACTTTTAACTTTTAACGAATTGTTAAAACAAAATATATCAAACTAAAGACGAAAGGTTCAATTTATTAGCTCTTTTAACATTCTGACAAACAGCTTCATTATTCACCCAAAAAGGGGAAAGCAAATAAGAACAACGTTAGTCATCTTGCAAGAACGACCCTCCCTTAGATGAGCTAATAAACAAGCAAGGGAGGTCACACAACACATTGTAAAGCTGGAGATGTAAACAAGTAAATACAAACATGAAAATGTAAACATGGACAGCTACGCGAAGAGCAATGCAATGACTGCTATTTCATCGGAACATATTATGTCTAAGGGGAAGAAATTTTCAGCGGAAAAAAATATGCAGAAGTGCGTATATGCGTATATATCATAAATTGATTGACCTTAATAAGCAGCGAAAAAAAAAAGAAAGAAAAAAAAACTCCCAGAGTGGCAAATATTTTTCTCTTGAATCTAATACACAGTGGGTTCGTACGAAATTATTTCAGTAAACAAAATCAATCTAGCTGCTTTCAACCATGACTGACGAACTCGTCACTTATAAGAGACCTTAACAAGCAGAAAAAAAAACACTCCCTAAGTGGCAAAAATTTGGTTCGTACGAAATTATTTCAGCAGACAATATCAATTTACCTGCTTTCAACCAAGACTGACGTTGTCGTCACTTACACGATTTTTGTTTTTTATTTAAGGGAATATATATATTTTATCCTTTTCAAAGCAGGGAGATTTGTTTTTTATTTAAAGGAACATTCTCTCCTTTTCAAAGCATGGAAGGGCTACGCCAAATACCGATCAAACGGAGGGAGGAGGAATATTCAAGAATGTACATACAAAAACATGCTAAATCAAAAGCTCTTGCAAAGCCATCCATCTTTCACCGAAATGAAAAACGCGATGGGCGCCGTTCCCTCGAGAGCTCCGGCATTTAAAAGTTTGTTGAGCGTCCGGACGGACGGACGGACGAGCGGACAAGAAGAGAAACGGCGAGCTGCTAAGTTACCCAGCCATAATAAATCACGCGGACCTCTGAATCAGATACAGGACGTCTTAAAACTTTTTTAATGGCTCTAAAAGGGCCATAACACTGCGGAGACTGACTTGCACATGCATACGCACGAGAGAGAGAGAGAGAGAGAGAGAGAGAGAGAGAGAGAGAGAATCTTCACTTGCATGTTAAAAGAATGAATGGGGCAGTGGCCATTGTGTCGTTCTTTATCTGGAGTCAACCTTTGGTTCATTATGAAAACGGTTTAATGTTGTGTAAACACACACACACACACACACACATACATATATATATATATATTATATATATATACACGCACATTCACACACACAATGACCACATGAAAAGTAAGAGTCTTAATTGCATTACCATATAAACTGTCGCTCTCTCTCTCTCTCTTTCCATAACAATGTAATTTAATCATCACTGAGATCCAACTATACTTCAGGGACTCGAGACCATCCTCGCAGCGCGTCCTCAATGCAATCCATGAGAAGGACTCCCTTCACAACATCCAATATTCATCACTTGTATACATTACCCTAGGAATCCAACGCGGCAGCATCGTACTGGTGTGTGCGTGTGCGTGTGTGTGTGCGTGTGTGTGTGTGTGTGTGTGTTTGAGGGGGGGGGGGGGGGGGGGGGGGGGGTTCAAGAGGACCACGCTGACAAGGTATTTTGGGGGATAGGTAAGGGTAAGGGGAGAGGCGACTCCCGGGCGACGCTTTGCAATTATTGTCAACGCTGCTCCCATAAAAAGTGAATTAAACAAGAACGAGAATGAGGTCCAAAGAGAACGCTACTATGTGATCCGGTTGATCTGGAGAGCAGTTAGTATTCGAAGCCCTACGCTGATCCGCTGAACTCAAGCGGGTCTTAATATTCCAATCCGGGATCACGATAAAAATCTTAAATTCACGACCTAAAGGACTGGCAGAATTAATGATTTCAAGAAAATGCGTATATCCTCGCCGCCAGCAAACTCCATTACGTCAGCAAATATCTTGCGAATTAGAATCAGCAATCTGAGAATTTACTCTTTACAAAATAGCAACTTTTCAACACCGACTTTACTCGTAACTCTTACAATTCAAGATTTCTTATTTCTGAAGATTCCAATTCTCAGAATTCATGAATAACATTTGAGCGTAATTACGTTAAAGGGGGGGGGGGGGGGGGGGGGGGAGAAGAGAGGGTCCTGCCACGGCCCCACTCCGGAAAGGGCAAAGTCAGGGGCTACTGGGCTTTTGAAGTTAAATAAGGAAAAGAAGGAGAGAGGGTCTTCATGTGTTGGGGGGGGGGGGGGGGGGAGAACAGGACGAGAAATACCGAAGGGGGATGACACAAGAGGAGATGGGAAGCCAGGAAGGTGAATGGGTTGTTGAGTTTGGGGGGGGGGGGGGGGGAGGGGGGGGGGGGGGGGGGGGGGAAGTGGCGGTCCGGGGGGGGGGGGGGGGGTGGGGGGGGGGGGGGGGGGGGGGGTGGTAGGGGGGGGGGGGGGGGGGGGGGGTGGGGCGGTGGGGGGTAGGTGGGGGGGGGGGGGGGGTAGAGAGAAGGGGGCGAGCAAGGTGGATGATGAGTTAGCGAGCGGAGAGAGGGAGGTAGAGGCAACCTGATGATGAGTAGAAGAGGTTCGAAAGGGAGATAAAGGAGAAGGGTGGACTGATGCCGAGAGGGTTGAGGTACGGCAGCAGTGGGAGGTACTGGACCGGGGGGGGGGAGGGGGGGGGTCGCTGCTGCTGCTGCAACTGACAAGTTATCCTGCAAACTGGCAGTGAACCCTAAAGAAGCAGAACAGGTAATAAGCAAGGCTCGGCGGAGGAAGAATAAGATGGATGCTTTCTGCAAGAAGAGAGAGAGAGAGAGGAGAGAGAGAGAGAGAGAGAGAGAGAGAGAGGGTGCGTTTGCTTTTAGTGGAGTGAGGTACAAAAACCCCATTAAGCAGAGAATTCTTTTTAAACGATGAATTTAAATCAACAAGAATATCCTCGCCTGTCTCGTGCATAACAAAAAGATTCTTCGCCAATTTACAGTTAAGAAAGACATTTCGGTTCAATGCACGAAGTCTCTCAATCGTCCTACCTAACATCAAACAACACACACATACACACACACACACGTGTATAAATATATATGTGTATAAATATGTATATTATATATATGTGTGTGTGTGTACGTAGGTACATAGTGTATATATATTATATATAATATATATGTGTGTGTGTGTGTGTGTGTGTGAAAATAGGATAAAAAGTCATCAATAAATCTAACAAACGCTCCCTTCAAAACATTTCTGCGAGACACAATCTCTCTCTCTCTCTCTCTCTCTCTCTCTCTCTCTCTCTCTCGCCGCGTGTGGGAAAAAATGAAACAGGCGGTTCCTGACAGCTGGACAGGTTGATGGAGTCGTGACAGGACACGCATGAGACGAAGTCTCAAATCGATTCTCATGGCGGGGCAGACGTTAAAATATCAAATTAAAGGAAAGAATGAAAATCCACAGGGAAATGGCCCGAATCAGAAGAGACAACTTGGAAAAATCAATTACGATCAAATTTCAAGAGAGGACATTTTACTGTTCATAATAAAAATCATATAATTACAAGTCATTATAACTGCACATAATAAAAATCATAGAATTACTAGTCATTATAAAGTTTCCTAACGATGAACATCAGCAACCGAAGCTAGATAATGGAAACGAAAAAAGAAGTGAAATGATCACGAACTATTTACAAGACTTTCATGAATCATATACCTTTTAAAGGTCGTCGGGATAGGCAACTTCATCTCAATATCTATTTAAGGCAAGATGAAAACATCTAGAATAGAAAATAAAATTAAGTTAAACTTCCATGAAACCAAGAAACCACATAAATTACATAAATCAAGAACACAAAAGTTGGGAGGGTTATTTATATCATGAAATTCATACATAAAATAACAGAGACCAGTTCAGAGTCAGTACAGGAAACAGTGTATAAAAAAAAGAAGAAAAAAAAAACGGAATGCACTTAAAACAGGAAAAGGTGAATCGCCAACACGTTCGTATCTCCAAAGTTAATAAAAGCCGGTTTGACTGAGCATTTACTGACAGGAACCGACGCCACCGTTAAATCGAATCACAGCCGAACCCAACGGCAACCAGTTGGTCGAATTGCACTCAGACAAACGGAAAATTCGCACCTGATCCTCGTTGGCGATTTGGACCCCGTGGTTTGGCCTAACAATATTGAAATTTACGAGACTCACCATCGCTTACAGAACACCTTCGGACGGTCTCTAGGTCTCTAACACACTCTAGATCTCAAGGGTGTCCCATACACACACACGTGGAAAACTTTACCTTTACAACGACAGATACAAGGATATTAAGTAGGCTTTGCTGCCGGCATGACGTATCCAGGGGGATCAATACCATACGGAAATATACGGGACGTGGACATCCAATATAGACAAATGAACGACAGCCAACAACTTGGTTTTCCAAATGCAAAAGAAGAGAGACATTACAGGAGGTCTTGTGGCAAGACTATACGACAGGGGTATCTATAACCCATGGCCCACGGTCCAAATGTGGCACAGGATTGGTTATAATTAAACGAAAGATGATGGAAAGACTGACCAGTCTGTGAAGTTCATATCTTGGGCTGGTTAATGAAGAACTTCTTATCTTTGTTAACAACCAGAATTTCTGTTGGACATTTAAACAACATTGCCTAACCTGGAATATCACCTTCGCAGCCAAATACAGATAAGTTCGTAAAAGAAGAACTTGCAGTACCGTGTAAAACGGCGCCATATTTATGAGAGACATAATAGATTTTGTTATTACGTAAATCTAAATTCTATGGTAGATAACAGCGCCAGATTACAGCATAAGCATACACTTTTTCATAATTAATATGTAGTAAGCAAAATGAACTTGATATATTCATGACTGAAGTACAAGTCATTGCAAACGCAAGACCCAGAATGACCAATCAGATGTTTAATACATCGAAAAAGAACAAAAACCTGACACCGGCTTATCCTTTGAAATGTCGTAACAATACCTTAGCGTTATAAACTCAACATTGCTATGACGTTCCTTGTAACGTGACATAGTAAAGACATTTATGTCTTTTACATTTGTCATTGATAACCACATTCATTTCAGGTTCACAAAGAAACAATGGGACATAAAAGAAAAGAAAAAAAGGAATCAGTAACCTCATCTGAGATGCTTGAGTAACCAATACACTATTTTAAACCCCATTACTAAAAAAAAAAAAAAAAAAAAAAAAAAAAAAAAAAAAAAAAAAAAAAAAAAAAAAAAACCAGAAAAAAAAAAAAAAAATTAGGCCTAAGTCAGCTGGGCCTCCTTCAAAACCAGGTGCCTAAAACTTCTTGCATTCTTTAGACACCGCGTTAAGATGTTTTGTTACTTAGGGAGACTCAAGAAAGGTGTCCAAAAATATTTTGGCATTTAAAAGCCATGTTAATGCAAGAGAGGAACATAAGCCTTTATGCAGCTACATATGAGAGAGAGAGAGAGAGAGAGAGAGAGAGAGAGAGAGAGAGAGAGAGAGAGAGAGAGAGAGAGAGAGAGCAGAACTCATTATCCTGCCTTTCCTGTAATTTACCATAAAAAAAAGTTCGATCAATTTGTCTCAATGAAAAACAAGATTTCATTGACATCATCTCAAAGTACAAGTAACGCAAAGCTAATATAAAAAAACGGGTTAATATCACTATATCTGTTACTATTGCAGATGGTAATCATCATGATACTAATATCAGCCCAACAAAAGCCACTACTACCATTATCATTATGACTGTTATCAGTAAACCGGATGACGGGCTTCGTCACATTTAATAAGAGGTCGACCAGCATTGATGCTCTCCATGACAGAAGAAATAACTACTTATAGAAAATTAGTCGTGTATTATATTTTCAAAAGAGTTTTTTACGTTGAAGTTGAAATGTTAATGGCCAAAAAAAAACAAAAAACAAAAAAACTCAGACGTATTTTGTTTTCAAAAGTGTTACGGTAAGGCAGAGATCATAATGATTTCCATAAGTGGCCACAGTCACAAAGGTTAAGTAACATTCCGCAAAATGGACACGTGTGAAGAACAGGTAAAAAAAAACCAGAATAGGATTAATTAATAACTTCTGCCAGTGGATAGCGCAACAGCACAAAACCTAAACAGATGAGTGATGTCAAAATTCAGAGCTTAATCGTCTGAAATTT
Organism: Macrobrachium nipponense; assembly: GCF_015104395.2. NCBI lineage: Eukaryota > Metazoa > Arthropoda > Malacostraca > Decapoda > Palaemonidae > Macrobrachium > Macrobrachium nipponense. Next base: position 41,183,821 of record NC_087218.1, read on the forward strand.
CTTCACAGAAATCATAAAATAAAATGCTAAAATTATTGAAGGATAGAACTGGTATGCGTACAATGTCCGGCTACATAATCACAGCAAATGAAAATAATAATTAAAGTATCATCATAAATCATCAAGTAATCTGAAATGTCCATCATGAAAATCTTTGAAAAAAAAAAAAAATGCTGAATTCCTTACGTGACCAAACAAAATTTCTGTAAAATATTTTGCTAAAGTACTCAACAACAACAAAATTCACTAGTCAGTCATCAGGAATTTCCTACTCAAGAGCTACACGTTCCCTAATATCCAGCAATCCGGAATTTCCACCTCGGAATTATGCATTCCCGAGGCGAGCTGGCCATCCGGAATGCGCAACGTTCTCAAGGAGGGGAGGAAATTGAGTATTTGTCGTCCTCAAATAAGATTTCTCCGAAGGTGCCTCAGCTCCGCCACCAGCAGCTCAATTCGTCTTAAAATTGACAAATTCGTACTGAACGTACCCCAAGACTTATCTGTTTGGAAGTGTCTGAATATGAATAATCAGAACAACATTCTTTTTTTTTTTCTTTCTTTTCAAACGCATTTTCTTTGGAAGAATGTTACTTTTCTTTTTATTTCGTCTCATTGTCAAGTTATCTTGTACTTTTTTAATTTCAACTAAATGTTTTATAAACTCCACATACATACATACATACATACGTACATACACAAACATAATATATATACATCTATATATTAATATAATAAATATAATATATTAATATACATATATAAGTGTGTGAGTGTGTACGTTTATACTAAATATATATATATTATATATATATATATATATATATATATATATATATATAATATATATATATCTATATATATAAATTACTTTGTAGTAAAGAGCTGAAATTAGGTCACGCATATTTCTCGATAAATTAAGTTTTCCAAATAAAGCATTTTTTTTTCATTTTTCCAATTAA
>NC_087218.1:41187282-41252282 GCF_015104395.2 Macrobrachium nipponense
ATATATATATATATATATATGTGGTAAAAAATGTTCTGTTAAAACAGATATATATACATATATAGACCAATTAAGCAATATACATTAATTACTCATTACTGGACGGTAAAAGTCATGGATCGTAAACTGCAAAAGCGTTAGCATGTTTGTAAAAAAAATATTTCTTGTAAAACATAAACAAGCATAAGCTGGAGAGACAAGCATTTCTCCTATAAGAGCAAAATCACGTAGAGAGAGAGAGAGAGAGAGAGAGAGAGAGACTCGCTACCGTATGGGACTTTATCAATGCCTCCTTGTTTCATAGCCTACCTAGAATACCAAATGTGTCCCGTCATGTATTTTCTCAGGAGTGTGCCATGGCCTCTGTTCAGTGACATCAAAGAACGGCCTGGTTTATGGGGAGCTGTTTACCTTCTTTAAATGCCCATAAAGTTCTGTCTCTTGTCTTTTTGGCTTCTGTTCTCCTCGTCTCGTAAGTAGCCATCTTGCTTGGTGAGTCGTACCCGCGTGAACGTCAGATTAATCAACAGATATCAACAAGTTTAAACATACGACTAGAATTTGAGAAATATCTAGAAGTGTTCGTGAACTATCGGTGATAAGATTAGTGTGAAAAATAGTAGGATAAAGCGTCTTCTAAGTTAGTTTATCAAGTGTAATACTATAAATCAGAACAAGATGGCAGTAAGTTCCAACTGCGGGAAGAGGTGCGTAATTTGGCGTGTCTAGCAGATTCGCAATACGATGAGGTAGCAGGAAGGGAAACTGGCATTTCTCATCTATGAAATCAGCAACAGTCCTAACCAAAAAGATACAAAAGCATTCATAGATATATTAGAAGGATATAATCCTTCAAACTGGAACAAATCTAATGAAAAACATCTTGAAAATAATTGAAGAAGTTCCAAATAAAATCCAAGTGGTCAAGAGACTCATAAAGAAAATATACATAAACCAACATATTCCGACAAAAGAAAATGAATAAGGTGAATCTTGTGAATATCCTAATTGATGCATTAGGAAAAAGAATGCCAAAAGCATGCAAACTGTGTAAGGTTTGGTATAGCATAGTCAATCCACAAAACCTAATCAGAAAAGTGCTGCATGCAACATTCCGACCCATCCACAGTGTGCTGAGGTAATACAAGATTTGAGAGATACAAGAATTTTTCGTTCAACATGTCTATCATGGATAGACAATGTTATTAAATCAAGATTGAATGTACAAATAGTTGAGGATGAAGAAAGAAGAGGAAGAGGAAGAAGAAGAAGAAAAAGAAGAAGAGGAAAACGGAAGAGAAGTAAACAAAAATGAAATGACAGAAAAAAATAAGGAAAAACAAAGAACAAGATAAAAGTATGGATGCAGAGATACTCATTGATACTACATATGAGGCAACAAAGCAGCATACCTACGAAGAAATAAATTACGATATGACAACAGAAAAGCAAATCCGAAGAGGCTCTACCCAGATCTATACAATGACGGGAAAGAGGAAAAAATAGACAAGAAAGACAAAATCTGCAACTTTTGAAAAGAGGGAATTGCAGATTTGGAGAAAGATGTTACTACAAACATCCTAAGATAGTCAAAACTATGAAATATATGGTAAATGTGCATACTTAGATGGATATGGGGATGAGTTGCAGAGATCTGCATCCAAAAATATGTAAAAAACCTAAAAGAAGGAAAAGGATGTAAGTTCGACAAAAAATGCAAATATATGCACCCTGTAGCCATGAATCATAATCAAATAAATAACCAACCAAGTAATAAAATCCAAAATAAGAAAGAAACAAATAAAGAGAGAAATCAAGAATATCAGGTAAAAGAGAAAAGCAAACCACCAATGAGATATGCAGAGGTGTCAGCAAAAAATTTCAAAGCATCAGCTCCGAAATTCTACTCAAGAGATAATAACTGTATTTATTGCAAGAGGATATTGCAGAAACGGAGAAAATTGCAGATTCAGACACAAAATGAATAATTATGATGAAGGAAGATCAAATATATGGAAAAGTGGATTTTTTTAATGTCAGAATTTCTGGAAATGAAAAAAGAACAACATACCAGAACAGGAAAAGAGACATGGGAAAATCCTTATTACTACCAGTATTAAATGAAGGAGAAAAACACGCAAACCATCATAGTGATGAATGCGCAGGGTTTAGTTACGGAGTAACTCAAAAAGAAAAAATAGAGTACTTAGAAGAACTAAAACCAAAATGAAAAGAAAATAGATATAATGAATATAATGTGAAACCTGGTATTCCCAAGAGACTGGGAATGATGATCAAATAAAAGGGTTCCAAACTTATAGATCAGATAGAAAAAATAGGAATCAAGGGGGAACCGCAATATATGGGAAAGACAAAAAACAAGGAAAAATATATGAGAAATATAGTAACTCAGAATGTGAACTAATAGCGGTAGAATTGAATCTGAAAAAAATTGATGAACATAGTAATATATAGACCTCCTAATACTAAAGAGTTTGACTTAATAATTGAAAAATTGGATGATATATGTAAAGAAATCACAAGGACTGGACTATTCTCCTATCTGGTGACTTCAAACTTTCCTTTCGTAGAATGGAAAGAAGAAAAACGAATAGGAGATTGTGGTTGTACTTATACATATAAAAAAGAGAGTAATAGTAGTGCAGAAGATAAGAGGCAATTTGAAAAGCTATTAGATATGCTACTAGAATACAACATTCAACAAATAAATCACCTGCCAACAAGAAAGGAAAATACTTTAGACCTAGTATTTGTGAACGAGATGAATTATGTTAAAGAAATAATAGTTTATAATGCGAATATTTCAGACCATAATGTCATAGAATTAACAGTTCATTCCAAAGCAAGTGAAAATAGAGATAAGCAAGAAATGAAAAAAGTGGGAAGGATATGGAAAATACAACTTCTACAGTAAAATATAAAATGGTCAGAAATTAATGAAGAATTAAACAAAGATTGGGATAACATTTTCGTAAGTGATGACATAAGGGTAAATACGGAGATATTATATAAAAATATTGGAGAAAAATAGTGGAAAAACATATTACCGAAGAAGAAAAGTAAACATCATTCATGCATACCAAGAGACAGAAGGATCTTGTTCCAGAAAATCAGAAAGTGGAAAAAAAGGTCTTGCAAAAGAAAAAAATGCATGGAAAGTTATAGAACTAAAAAGTAAGATAGAAAATGCAGAACAAAAGATTATACAATCAAAAGAAAATGAAAAACTGGACTTGGAAGAAAAACCAAAAAACCCTATTAAATATCAAGCAAAACCCCAAGCATTATAACTCATATGCGAAGAAGATGAATAAAAGAAGAATAGAAATAGGCCCTCTGAGAATTGAAGGGAGATTAACGAATGAAAAAAAGGAAATTTGCAACATACTGGCAGAACGATATAAGAGAGAATTCACCCCCTAGAATAGATAATGAAGATAATGATATAGAAGTAAGGGATGAAAATAGTGAATATTTAGCTGACATAGATATTAATGAAGCTGATATTGTGCAGGCTATTAATGAAATTAAAAATGGAGCTGCTGCAGGGCCTATGATGGAATTCCTGCTATTTTGTTAAAGAAAGTAGTTCATTCTATCGCAAAGCCACTTGCAATATTATTAAGACAAAGTGTAGATACAGGCAAGATTTATGATGAGCACAAATTAGCATATATTACCCCTACTTTCAAAATTGGGATCAAGACTATAGGACAAGTAATTATAGGCCTAGTGAGTCTAACATCACATATTATGAAAGTGTATGAAAGGGTAATGAAGAAAAATATTATGAAAACATTTAATAATAATTGTTTAATAAAGGACAACATGGTTTCGTACCCGGAAAAAGTACACAAACCCAACTGTTAGTCCACCGTGAGAACATATTCAATATGAAAAGCGGAAATGAAACAGATGTGGTTTATTTAGACTTTGCAAAAGCTTTTGATAAAGTAGACCATAAGATATTAGCGAAGAAAATTAGAAACACAATATCGTGGATAAAGTAGGAAGATGGTTAAAAGAATTTTTACACAACAGAAAACAGATAGTTATTGCAAACGACGAGAAATCGGATGAAGTCAAGGTAATATCCGGTGTGCCGCAAGGTACGGTGTTAGCTGCAATACTGTTTGTTATTATGATTGAAGACATAGACAATAATGTGAAGGATTCGGTAGTGAGTAGTTTCGCAGATGACACAAGAATAAGTAGAGAAATTACTTGTGATGAAGATAGGAACGCTCTACAAAGAGACCTTAACAAAGTATAATGATTGGGCAGAGGTAAATAGGATGGTATTTAACTCTGATAAATTTGAATCAATAAATTATGGAGACAGAGAAAGAAAGCTATCTGCATATAAGGGACCTAATAATGAGACCATCACAATAAGGAAGCAGTTAAAGACCTTCGTGTGATGATGAATAGGAACATGTTATGCAATGATCAAATAGCAACTCTGTTGGCAAAATGTAAAGCAAAAATGGGAATGTTGTTACGGTACTTCAAAACAAGAAAAGCTGAACACATGATTATGCTTTATAAAAACATATGTTCGTAGTCCACTTGAATATTGCAATATGATATGGTACCCACACTATCAAAAGGATATTGCACAAATAGAGAGTGTACAAAGGTCCTTTACAGCTAGAATAGAAGAAGTTAAGGACCTAGGACTACTGGGAAAGACTACAATTCTTAAAATTATATAGTCTAGAAAGGAGAAGAGAACGCTACATGATAATTCAGGCATGGAAACAGATAGAAGGAATAGCAGAAAAATATCATGGAACTAAAAATATCAGAAAGAGCAAGCAGAGGTAGATTAATAGTGCCCAAACTATACCAGGAAAAATAAGAAAGCACACAGGACATTAATCCACTACGCACCAGCATCGATAATGCAGCGTCTATTCAATGCGTTGCCAGCTCATCTGAGGAATATATCAGGAGTGAGCGTAGATGTGTTTAAGAATAAGCTCGACAAATATCTAAACTGCATCCCAGACCATCCAAGATTGGAAGATGCAAAATATACCGGAAGATGTACTAGCAACTCTCTGGTAGACATTAGAGGTGCCTCACACTGAGGGACCTGGGGCAACCCGAACAAGATGTAAGGTCTGTAAGGTAAGGTCTGTAAGGTCCACATGGCGAATGGCATATGACACACTCACAGATGTTCTAGGGATTTTAAGTAATAAACTACGTTATATGACTCGACTAGACGCCATAAGGGATGGTAATATTTAGGTAATTCTGCTGGTGCATCGTGCTTATGACAAGCATGTTATAGTGAGCTGCATTTTCTTGTTAACGACATTGCTATACTTATCCGCGAAGACTATTTGCCGTAGAATGTCTATGGAACAAATGGGAACCAGCATACCATATATCATTAAATTCATTTCTATAACTCCACACTCAAATACTGAATTGTTATTGCGCATGTTATTATTAATTCCCTCCAGACCTTGATCATAAACAACTCTACCAATGTCTAAGACAGAGCTTCATAATTTTGTTTGTTTGTAAATTGTTTTTACGTTGCATGGAACCTGTAGTTATTCAGCAATGGGACCAACGCCTTTACGTGACTTCCGAACCACGTCGAGAGTGAACTTCTATCGCCAGAAATAAACATCTCTGACCCCTCAATAGAATGCCCGATAATCGAACTCCTGACCTCCGAGGTGGCAGGCCGAGACCATACCGATCATAATTGCCAAGACAACAGGGTTATGAGGGGGAACGAAAGATATTATGTACGAAGAAAAATGGGACAGCAGGAAAAAAAAACTAACGAGTGGAATGCTTTCAAATTGAAGCTCTAATAATTATTACTCAAATAAAAATACGTTTTTTCCATCAGTCCACACAACTTTATTATAAATCGTCCTCCTTTCCTCGCTCCATAAATGATTAAGAAATATCATTGTTACCTTTTATGATTCGCATAAAATACTTTATGTCCTTTTCGACCTTTCTCCATCTGGAAAAAAAAAACTCTCAAAAGAAATAAAAAAAAAGGAGCAAAGTATCATTTGACCCCCGGTAACGCTGGGCGATTCTTTAGGCTTACGGGTGAATTACAGTGCTGGCTGTGGCCAATATAAAACATAATATATATAAAACTAGTTCTTAAGTTACAGTCACCAGATGGCGTTAATGCGCTATTAACGCCTCGAGAGTTATTACGAGGTTACTTCTGTTCGAATTTCTTCTTGTATTTGTGCTTCTCCTCCCAGCAGATACAATATCAGACTGAGAGAGAAAGAAGTTATTTTATTTCAATTGTCCCTCCTTGGGTAGTTCCGTGGAATTGCCAACAGATGGCGATAGTCGGCTTCATCTGGGAAACTAGTTTGATATTTTTCTTCGAATGCCGTATGTTGGTGGTTTCAAAATGATATTGGAGCAAGAAAATCACATACTTATGGAATTATTCAGCCATGAACTTGTGTATAGTAATATTCAGCCAATGAAAATTACCAATTTATGAAGCTTAAATATTTTACCCATAATGTTATATATATAATATCCAAGAAGCTTAACTATTTTACCTTTAAACATATGTACATGAAGCATAAATATTTTACCCATAAAAAAAAAAAAAAAAATATATATATATATATCTATATATATATTATATATATATATATCATTCGAGCTACAAATGTCCTTTAATATCTAATTCGCTCTACCTCGGAATTGATATATTTTCATATATGTACCGAGGGGGAATAATTTTTAGTTGATAATAATCTCGTACCCCCATGGGATCGAACCACCGTCCAGTAGGACGGGGAACGAAATCAGGATCGGACAGTGACGCTACCGAAACAGCTATCAAGCGTCACTGTCCGATCCTTGATTTCGTTCCCTTCCGTCCTACTGGACGGTGGGTTCGATCCCATGGGGGTACGAGATTATTATCAACTAAAAAATTCCCCCTCGTACATATGAAAATATATCAATTCCGAGGTAGAGCGAATTAGATATTAAAGGACATTTGTAGCTCGAATGATTTATATGAATCACGGTGATGTGATAAATATTTCATATATATATATATATATATATATATATATATATATATATATATATATATATATATAATATAATATAAATGAAGCTTAAATATTTACCTTTAAACATATATATATGAAGCTTAAATATTTTACCCATACATATATATAGATGAAGTTTAAGTATTTTACCTTTAAATATATATCATCAAGCTTATGATAGTACTCAATTATGACGCCGATCTATATATCAAAACGTACCAATCTATATATTACAACCTACCTACCTATAACAGCACTTAAAAATAATATTCTTTACAATAATACACAAGCCATGAACTTATCTGCAATTATTACTCAAATCATAAAAGCTTTCCACAGCAACATAAAAGCATGAAACCTATCGATGCACGGCAGCAAGTAACTTCCAAACTATACAGTATACAAGCATGAAGCGTTAACTAATTTTGGTAGTCGACGCTAAGATCGTTTACTAACATGCAAGCAGTCATTCAAGCATGACCCTCCCCTTTCACTGCTAATCGTTCAGAAAGTTATTTATTTTCGGTGGCGTCTTCAGTCATGAAACTTATGATATCGTAATATAAACGAAAAATGAAAATTAAGCAACAAAATAGTCAGTATTACTGAAAGACATATAAATCTACAAGCTCTATCCAGTATATATGGTTTTTGAACCAATATGAATGACTCTTTGTAGAAAACATTACTGAACCCACAATTTCTTGTGATTGCAACAAATGATAAGCATAAATATATGAAGCTTATGTATTTTACCCATGAATGTATGAAGCTTAAATATTTTACCTTATACCGGACGATTCTGTGATTCCAACAAATAATAATACATGAAGCTTAATAATTTTACACATAAATATATATATACATGAAGCTTAAATATTTGACACAAATATTATACACATGAAGCTTAAATATTTTATTCATAATTATACATACATGAAGCTTAAATATTTTACCCATAAATATGTATCTATGAAGTTTAAATATTGTACCCATAAATATGTATCTATGAAGTTTAAATATTATCCCATAAATATATTACAAATGAAGCTTAAACATGTTACCCATAAATATATATACATGAAGCTTACATATTTTACCATAAATTCTTATATACATGAAGCTTAAATATTTTATCCATAAATATATATACATGAAACTTGAATATTATACCAATTTATATATATACATCAAGCTTGAATATTTTACCCATAAATAAATATACATGAAGCTTAAATATTTTAACAAACAAATAGATGAAGCTTAAAGATATTACCCACACACTTCAGCACGAGCGCAATTTCATGTAAACAGCATCGCCGTGCCCTCGTGACTAAAATGTGCTTAATCGAATGCCACAAAAATCCACGAGCGAAGCATAAAAGCACTTCAGCAAGGGTGTACAGCAACGTGCGCAGAGCCATAGATGGGGGAGAATGCTCAACTTCAGATTATCGGAATGGAAATCTCCTTCCAGACGAGTGCTCTCTGGACCATAAGGCGCTCGACCAGATCACGCGAAATTGTTATTAGTTTATTATTATCTCGTTCGGTCGGTCCGGTCAGTCAGTCGTCTGTTTTTTTGTTTTTTTTTTATTTCCGTCCGCAATTTTTCTGCCCGCCCTCAGATTTTATAAACTACTGAGGCTAGAGGGCTTCATATTGCTGTGTTGATCATCCACCCTCCAATAACCAAACGTACCAAATTGCAGCCCTCTAGCCTTAGCAGTTTTTATTTCATTTAAGGTTAAAGTTAGCCGTGACCGTGCTTCTGGCAACACAACAACAACACAGGCCACCATGGCCAGTTAAAGGGTTTCGTGGGCCGCGGCTCATACAGCATTATCCCGAGAACACCGAAAAATAGATCTATTTTGATTGTGTTGTACACAAACTCGATTATTTCATCAGCGCATTTTTTACTCTTTATTTTCAGATTTCGTTGTCTTGTTTTATTATATAGACGCTCTATTCATTGAACCTAATTCTTTTTTCAGTTTTCACTTATTTTTGAGGCCGCCAGTTTCTATTTTTATTTACAGGTTTTAGTTATTTTGAACTTCTTTGTTTTATTACGATTTCCAAGACATTCCAACGGAAACTCAAACGAACGGATATATGCTATAGTAAAGTTTTAATTCCCAGGAGGCTTCTATCGACGCCTTTATGATTAAGTCATATTCAATACGAAAATAAAAACGATAAATGATCACATAAATAGAAAAATTTGAACCATATAGCATCCAATACACATTCAGACCTTTTTACAGCTACATACTTTCAACAATAACAACTCAAGCACACATTACATAAAACAATGACTACTAATGGATACATAGATGAGTTTTACCATGTTCTTTTTTTTGTAGAATAATGTCATTATAGAGTAGAAAATAATGCACGTGAAGATAATGCAAGAAATGGGGATGCAGATCTGATATTCCTGTTCAGGACATTGATAACTTCACGACAACCAAAAACACTGGCATCGCGACTCTCCTAACCAGCAGAAACCTCTTGCGCGCGGGCAAGCATAAAACGGAGGGTCACAATGTCGCCATAATAACGTTAGTACTTCGCAGAACTCGTAAAGCGGAGTCCACGCGTCGCAGGATACACGAAAGGATGCTCTGCTGTGCTCTTGTTGTCTTCTTCCCAAAATGAGACAAGGGAAACTGCTGGAAGTTCTGGTGAACAGCAGGAACTCTCTCTCTCTCTCTCTCTCTCTCTCTCTCTCTATATATATATATATATATATATATACACATACATTATATATACACACACACACACACACACACACACACATATATATATATATATATATATATATATATATATATATATATATTTATACCTACATGCACAAGCGCGTATCATCCCATATTTCTTTAACAAAGAAAGGAAAGAATATAAAACACGAAAGCCGTAAACCTTTCAAGGAGTTTATTCCACCAGTTCATACTGTGCTGGTAGCACAAGGCGTGCTTTAAAACAATGCTTGTAGATACCAAGTGCACGTTATGTTCCCTCCATAAACTTTTTTTTTCTTCTTCGTCGTTTCTAAGAAAATGTCAGGCATGCATGAGGGATTCCTCCTTACTCCCCATTTAAAGAATTGTCATACCAGACAATGACAAATATGACCAAGTTCAATCTGTCCCCTTAATAAATACGTAGTATTGAGTGAGGCAAAAACTGTACAAAGACTGACACAAAAAATGCAACGTGGAAAGAATATTCTTAATTGGAATGAAAAAATATAAAACGTGAAGCTTATATTATAAAGATCATCTATAAGAATTAAAAGGTCATCTTTCCGATATGGACCTCTAAGAGTAGCTTTAACAATAATTGTCAATTTAACTCATCTAATTCCTCAACAAGAAAATCTATACGCTCTCGAATATCTAAAATTAAACTGCATGCACAGACTACATAAAACTAGGCACTACAGCAATGGCATTTATCATTTGAAAATGAAAAAATTCCCAACGAAAACTAAGATCAAGCACGAAAAGTAATTTCTAAAAACCAAGTCCCAGTTACAACCCGAAAGATGAAAAACAATATACTTCTCATACACGATGTATATGACCGAAGGAAGAAGAGAGAACGATGTAAATTGAAGAGAAGAAAAAAAAAAAACAGAAATCATCTCCCGCAAAGATCACAATAAGAGAATGTGGCGTCGATCGTTTAAAATTGGACGAAGATCGTGTAAATCTTCCCGAGGTATCTTCTCATGTGGCCGAGAGCCAGCAGGTTGTAGGCATGCATGTGTGCGTGCGCGCGCGCGCGTACACAGGTACACAGGTGCGTGTGTTGGTCTGTATTCGTGTGTACGTGTGTGCTGAGGGTGGGGTTGTTGCGCGGGGTTTCTCGATGGGTCGGTAACCTCCTACAACCTCGTCGCTCTCATAAATCTTGCAACCACGAGGTTCTTCATGACGCAGAAATCAATCTATAATACAAGTCATTACGAGGTAAATCATAAACCTTATTGGTGCAAGTATCATTAGCCTTCAACGTAATTAAGCCTCTCGTCTCTCCACTAGATCGATTAGTGAGCTAATTCTTTTCAGCGCAATTTAGTTTTGAACATTTCTCGTCATTTTCGAGAACACAGCATTACAAACTTTGTCAGTACTCAAAAAACCTGTAGACCCAATATATAACACTGGTCATTTTCAAATTATGGACACAATGAGTTATATTTTCATTGACCTTTTCCACAATTATTAAAATTTATACTCCTATATTAATGTTTATCGCTTTTGTATGTTGAAATTTCATCGAATTTCAATGCATTTTCGGGTGTTGTGCAACATGGATACCACCTAAATTGTCACATTAACAATCTGTATCTGAAAATTGATAACAGTTATCTAATAACATGTAAACATGACCACAAGCATTCTCCAGAGCATTGTCCTCTAAACATACAAATCTCAATATTTGGTATTCTTAAAAACAATTATGATAACTACAAACACCATTTCACAATATCCTATAGTTTCAGGATTGTTAATATAGGTATAGACTAAACTTAAAAAATAAAAAATAAATGGAAGCAAAAGAAATACATATATAACTATAATATATATATATATATATATATATATATATATATAAAATATATATATATATATATATATATATATATATATATATATATATATATATATATATATATATTATCTGTGTGTGTGTGTTTGTGTGCAGGGTATCCTTAAGCTCAAACGTTTTCTTGTACGATTGCAAAATGCAATCCGTGGCTCCAATACCTGTGCATTAAAGCGGGCAATTTTTTTTTTCTTTTGAGAAGAGCCAAGCATAACTGGTCTTTACGTTCAGTCATCTTAGGTAATGTCAGGAAAACTAGAACGTGCTTTCTATAACTGAGCTCTCTCTCTCTCTCTCTCTCTCTCTCTCTCTCTCTCTCTCTCTCTGTGTGTGTGTGTGTGTGTGTGTGTGTGTTTGTTGTGTGTTTGTGTTTTAAGAAAGTGGTAATGATTTCTTCTTAGGCACTGCATGTCAAAACAGACTATTTGCAAAATATTACAGGTAAACATAATTGATTAAAGATCCTGAAACATACATCTACATCACCTTATCAATTTTACGAAAACCGACATGTCGGCGCAGGGCCCAAATTTACGTGTAGGCCAGGCAAGAGGCAAGATTAATCACCAGCCTCATATATAAAGCTAATAATTATCAAGAGCTCTGGAAACAATGTGGAAAGGTGAGGTTACAGAATACAAGTGGACGAAGGTTTGCCATTTGCTTCATTAATAACAAGTTATTAGAAGACTCTCTCTCTCTCTCTCTCTCTCTCTCTCTCTCTCTCTCTCTCTCTCTCTCTCTCTCTCTCTTTCCATTTATATATATATATATATATATATATATATATATATATATATATATTATATATATATATATATGTATATGTATATATAAATTCACAAACGACCAACCAGACAGAATAGCAGTTGAAAGAATACAGCATTTTATTGTTCACCAAGATTAAGACGTGATATTTTTCTCCCCAAGAAATTCCGCCGGGGAATCGTGCCAAGAAGTTTCCGTGAAACAGAGGAAACGAAGCGGAAAATGTCTAGCCTTGCTGAGCTGCATTAATGGTACACCATGTGATACTGGTGCTCTCTCTCTCTCTCTCTCTCACCACAGTTTGTTTCCCTCCAGAAAATAACAGGTATTTCATTCAATAAGGTATTTAGCCATTTCGCGACTTAACATATATATATATATTATATATATATATATATATATATATATATATATATATTATATATATATATATATACACACACACACACACGTAAGTATACACATATACATGATATAATATCTGCATATGTAGAATATATATATGTATATAGACTATATATGATGTATATATAATTATATATACATATATGTAAAACGACCGTCGCAAACTTTCCCTAAAACGCTCGTCGTCTGACCTATGAAGTTAATCCACTCTTGGGTCTGGTCGGTCCTTGGATGGTGACCGGCTAGGAAATCCTAAAGACGCCGTTAGCACGTATGCCCCTTGAACATCCATGAGGCAACGTGTGGGGCTAGCACAGTCATCCCTAACCTTACAATAATGCTTATTGGTGCTAGGGTGTTTGAGAAACTGTTTAAACTTAAAGAATCTAAAAATGAAGAAATCAAAATATACTATCATAAAATATATATACTAATGTTAGAAACAAACACCGTAAATCTCCTGGTTTTTTGGTTCCTGTAGACAGACTGGATCAATGCCAATTTGCTACAGCAGGAAATACAGAAAAACCGCTACGGACAAAAAAAATTTCGGCTCCTTTCATTACAGTTACAAGACTCAGCACAAACACGGTCCGCTTTCATGGACAACCTCCAAAAAGCGTTGTCTTATAAATTCCCCAAAACTCTCCACCAAAACGGTGGAGCAGGAATAACGGGAAAAGCGGCTCTCTACAGAGATCCAGAACTCTCCGTATTTCATCTGGAAATATAAAATGGGATTCGGAGATCTCCCGCGCGCGCGCGTCACGCTCACGACCTCATTTTCTTTTTCGTATGACCTGCGCCTGCTTCGTTCCAATTCATCATGCACATACATGAGAATAAAATTCTTAATATTTTTCAACAAATTTACTGCAGCACATAATGTAATAAGGGAAACCGAAATTCTTCTAGATTTTACCTGTTCAAATCTACTACCACAAACATATGCACACAAACACTTAAAAGGAAACTAAACTTAGAAACTATTTCAAAAACATGATTACGTACAAAGAAACAAAATAAATAAGCTATTTCAAAAACATGAACACGTACAAAGAAACATAACATAAACTATTTCAAAAACATAAACACGCACAATGAAACAAAACACATGAGCTATTTCAAAAACATAAACACGTACAAAGAAACAAATGAAAGATATTTAAAAAACATAAATACGTACAAAGAAACAAAACATAAAATATTTCAAAACCATAAACACGTACACGGAAACAAAACCAACAAGCTATTTCAAAAACAAACGCATTCACAGACAAAACATAAGCTATTTCAAAAACATAAACACGTAAAAGGAAACTAAACTAAACAAACCCGCAAAAGAAACCAAACGTATGAACTATTTCAAAACTTCCATTGCCATATATAATATCAAAAACGACACTACAAATTCGCCCTTTAAAAGCAAAGGAGCCCAACACTTGTTCTTTAGTGGAAACGAAAACAATGACAATGGAGTTATAATGATGACGTCGGGCGCCATCAACGGACACGATCGATTAGAATAACTCTCCATATTGTTTTTTTGTACCCTATCCACTCCCCTCTATGGGAGAGTCGGTTAGGGGGATCGACGAGGAGGGAAGGGGGGTGGAGGTGGGGGGGCTTTTTTTACAAATGACTCATCCTCGACGTTTTGTGTCCTGCCGTCCACGAAGGAAGAGAGAGAGAGAGAGAGAGAGAGAGAGAGAGAGAGAGAGAGAGAGCACAGAAATGCAAATATAAAATTAAAATCATAAAAAAACAAAAGAAGGCAAAAACTTTAATTCTAAATTCTTTTTTAAAGAGCAAAGCGAGAGAGGAGAGAGTGGGAGAAAGAGAGAGAGGAGAGAGAGAGAGAGAGAGCGCGCACTATAAATGCAAAAATAATAAACTAAAATCATAAAAAGATCAAAAAAACCTTTTCAAAATTCTATCAAAAAGCGAGAGAGAGAGATGAGAGAAGAGAGAGAGAGAGAGAGAGAGAGAGAGGACAAGAGATAGAGAGAGAGAAGAGAAAAAATTAAAAAATCAATAAAAGAGCAAACTTTCATTCTATAATAAGTGGGTCAACTACTATATATAGAAAAAGCCATCCTTCTTTCAAAACAACTTAACACAATACATGGAAAACCTTTAATGTACACAATATAAGCATTATTAGGCAATCATAACCAAAACAAACACACACACATATCTATTTCTCATATCTATCTATCTATCTATCTATCTATCTATCTATAATATATATATATATATATATATATATATATATATATATATCTACCTATATATAATACTATACTATCTAATAATATATATATTATCTATATATATATATTATATACTATAGATCATCAATAGTTAACATACAATATTATTAAAAACTTAAAGACGTGATTTTTGGCCTATTATTCCATCACCGACCAATTACGAAAGCACCCATGTTATTTTACGAGACTTTCGCCTCGAATAAGTAGGTAAGACAGTTTCGGTAAAACGATGCATCAGGACACACCCTTCCAATAAACCAACATGATACCACGCCCACTGCTAATCATAACGAAAACAGAACACCGCTCCCCTCCCCACCCGCCACCCCTACCAATAAAATGAGGTGATTCATTTTATCAGTAATCTGATGATTACCTACTTCGGTAAGTGTTTCTTTTCCCCTTCTGTCATGCTCTGGAAATCACACCCAGATTCAGTTTTCCTTGGTAATTACAATCTTCGTGTATTCAAATTTTCAATGAACATCTTTTCTAACCTGCCACGCTCTGGATTTCACTTCCCTATTACGTGTCCCTATATCTATTTTCTTGCGTCATTTACGACGAGGCTCTCTCACTTCCTTGAGACTGGGAGCTCACGCTTTCTCTACCATCTTTCTTTTGTCCTATTTTCTCACGAAATTAACTAAATAAGGAAATTTAAATGCCTGCCTCGTCGACTTTTTTTATGAAAAACAGTGAAAAACAATTATTACATATGAATAAGAATAACATCGCTAAGGAGAACAGATAATAATATCAAATTTTGATTAAAATGAGTCAAAATGTCACTACTGCTTACCCATGATTACTTCAAGGTATAAGACAGTAATCGATCTGCAGTGAGAGAGAGAGAGAGAGAGAGAGAGAGAGAGAGAGAGAGAGAGAGAGAAGAGAGAGAGTGCGGGGGGGGGGGGCAATTATTTTACAATTCATAACTGTCATCACGGTACAATGAAAACTTCTAAGGAACCTGATGACACCTTCACTCCCGTGAGAGACAACAAACAAATAATGCGTCGAGAGTGACACGTCACTCAACAAGTTCACTCTCTGGGAAGTGAAGTGTTTGTGCCGTTTCTTTTAAAAGTGACAACTCAACTACTCCGAAATGAACATATGGAGGGCGGAGTTCAGGTACTCAAGACCTGAAGAAGGAGGTAAAAGCGAAAGAAAAAATTACACACACACACGTCACATATATGTATGGGTATATATATATTATATATATATATATATATATATTATATATATATATGTATGTATATATATATATATATATATATATATATAGATATATATATAAAGAGTTGCCCAGTACATCGGTATATTTTTGCATCTTCCAATCTTGATGTGGGATGCAGCTTAGATGTCGAGCTTATTGTTACATCTACGCTCACTGATATATTCCCTCAGATGACTGGCAGATTGAATAGAAAATTCTTTTTTTTTCACACATTAATTGGATTATAAGAGCGAAAAACGGTGTGTGTACTGTAAAAAAAAAAAAAGTATTAATGCACGAGCTGGTATATAACTGAAAGTAAGAGTACTCTCCATAATGCATGCATGGGCAAGCATTTACGTAATAAATATGTCACATGCGCACCGTGCATGAATGCACGGGGATAAATATTATCTAAAAGGATTTACAAAGCTTACGAAAAATATAAAACATTCTGGAGCAGGCAAAAAGTTGAAACCGACGCGGCAAAACACCATTTAAAAGAAAACATGTAGCTTTCCAACTCCAGTAAGGATTTCCTTTGTATGTCGTGAGAACACGAAGTCTAAGATAACAGCGAAGAAACAATCAGAAGGAAAGTATCATCTACTTCACAAGTAAAGACTTTCAAAAAAAAAAAAAAAGACATAAGTGACTTTGGCAAACACAATGTGGAACTTATTATCTGATGCAGTGGCAACATTTGTCATTCGTCAGCGAGAATGGTGAGCCATCAGTACACGTCTCGTGCCTTGACAACATCTGGCACGAGCTCGTCTTGACGTAGACGAAGACGAAGACGAAGACGAAGACGAATACGAAGAAACAGCCAGTCGACAGGTCAAGGGGACGTTGCAAATCAAACTGCCAGAAAGTTGGAGGACTAGTAAAAGAAAATTGTTGACGAGAGAGAGAGAGAGAGAGAGAGAGAGAGAGAGAGAGAGAGAGAGAGAGAGAGAGAGAGAGAATCTACTCCTCTGTAAGAAAGCAAGTTGTCTAAAATGTTTAAATAATAATAATATAATAATAAGTCTAAAAGACATCTTGTTATCTCTTCACGTATTTGTTATAACAAACATAATTGTCTAAAAACGTTTGTATAATAAATATAATAATAATAATAATAATAATAATATAATAATATAATAATAATAATAATAATATGTCCAAAATACATCTTGGTTTTTATCCTTATTACTTATTTGACATATAATAATAATAATAATTAATAATAAATAATAATAATAATATAATAATAATAAATTAAAACAATTCCTCAATAGTAGCACGATTCCTTCAAATTGGAGAAACAAATCCACAGTTACTGTAATGTACATATATTTAAGTTAAAACAGAAAAGATAGCTTTCGGGAATCTGTACGGTTCCCCCCTTATCAATCTGAGATTGATAAGGGGAACCGTACAGATTCCCGAAAGCTATCTTTTCTGTTTTAAACTTAAATATATGTACATTTACATAACTGTGGATTTGTTTCCTCCAATAATAATAATAATAATAATAATAATAATAATAATAATAATAATAATAATAATAATAATAATAATAATAATCCCTAAGACCTCTTGTTCATCTCTTTATTTAATTTGGACACGCTTTTTCTGTCACACAAATAATAATCATAAACTCTCTTGGCTTTCGGCATTATCAAACCCATCAAAATTTATATCAGTAAATATCATCGACAAATTCAACAACGCCAAGGCTGATAAGAGCCGCAAAAGATCTCGGAATATTATCGCTATCACAGGAGCGGGGCCGATGCTCAAGCCCCTCGGAGCGTGAACAAGGGAGATGGTCCACTAACGACGATGAATTCCCCTCGTAGGACGACGGGTAGCGAGCTGGGGGCCATTCTGCTTGCTAAATGAGCCGCCGGTATAATGCGCCCTTTATTCATGCGGGCCCGAAATTAATTCGCGTATCTTCGCTTTATGAAGGGGCTGACGTGAGAGGGAAGGCAAGAAGCAGGTGCACAGAGAGAGAGATGAGAGAGAGAGAGAGAGAGAGAGAGAGAGAATTTGAGAGAGAGAGAGTATACGTAAATATCATAAATATATAAATAAATAAATATACAAATATATATATATATATATATATATATATATATATATATATTATATATATATATAATGAAGAAGAGAGAGAGAGAGAGAGAGAGAGAGAGAGAGAGAGAGAGAGAGAGAGAGAGAGAAACTGACAAATTAAGAACATGAAATCATTCATCGTTCTTATCTCAACGACTTTATACTTGTCACGTAACTACCTGTGGGTGGATTAACATAACTCCAGAATGGTTTAGCGGCTTTTGGTGAAACGCAGTGTGAACATTTAAGTAGGTGACCCCTCCGGATGTTTAACACACGGGGGGATTTCAGTGGAGATTTGTCATCATGGAACCATTTTGCGTATATTACAGCTAAGGGGGGGGGGGGGTGTTCTATTGAATGTTCAGGTTATGTCATGCTGTCGAGCTTTAAGGAAGGGTCAACAGTAAATAAGAAAATTTAATGGATAAATCACAAACAATAACTAATAAACAAACTCAGAATTAAATGAGTGAGCAGTCTCCATATATGTAAGCACACACAAATATATATATATATATATCTATATATATATATATATATATATATATATATATAAATATACACATACACATACACACACACACACACACACAACAACAAACGCACACATATATAATGTTATTATTTATATATATATATATATATCTTATAATATATATATAGATATTATATTACATACATATAAATACATAACTACATATATATAAAACAAAGACAGGAGGCCAAAATATCGTATCAAAATTAATTAAGAAATATATTAAAGCTACATAAATCATACTCTCTACACATAACAGGATTCATAACATGATATGTCAGTTAATTTCAAAATGAAAAAATATATATATTTTCCCGAGACAGAGCAACAAGAAGACGCAGCGATAAAAATAATCTTTACCAAGACTGTATTCTCAGTTCCAACCTCTGGAATGGCTCGTTTTTTCCGGAATCAGGCTCGTAACCGTTTTATAAATTCTTCTCTCTAATAACAGGGCCAGTTCAATAAATAGAGGGACAAAGGCTAGCGAAGCAATGGTGGGAAGTTGAACAGAAAAACAAAGATAGATGGGTTTGTTTTGTTTGTTTGTATGGTGTTTTTACGTTGCATGGAACCAGAGGGTTATTCAGCAACGGGACCAACGGCTTTACGTGACGTCCGAACCACGTCGAGAGTGGAGTCCTATCACCTGAAATACACATCTCTGACCCTCAATGGAATGCCCGAGAATCGAACTCGCGGCCACAGAGGTGGCAAGCCAAGACCATACCAACCACGCCACTGAGGCGCTCAAAGATAGATGGGAAGAGGGGGGGGGGGAGACATAAGCATCGCGTTTTTTTTTTCTCTCTCTTTTTTCGAAACACTACTGCATCCGGAGATTGGAGGGAAAATAAACACGGGCTTGAATACAGAGGATGAAAGTGTTTGTCATGGAGTTTATGAAGCATAAAATGGAGAAGGAAGGAAGAAAATAAAAGATGTTCAGAATACTTGGCCAGATACATTTGAAAGCGGCAGAATTACAGGGAACGTTTGGAGAGAGAGAGAGAGAGAGAGAGAGAGAGAAGTAGAGAGGAAGAGAGAGAGAGAGAGCGAGAGAGAGAGAGAGAGAGAGAGAGAGAGAGAGAGAGAGAGAGAGAGAGAGAGAGAGAGAGGATATGCACTCACACAATGGATTTGAAGTAAAACTGACATGCTGGTACATCTATGATATAGGAAGAGAGTACAGTTAATCCAAGAAAGACTGCTGCTAATGAATTTTGGGTATTCAGTGAACTGTTTGCATTTGGTTTTCATCTCTGAAAAGGTGGTTGGAAAGATTGAGGACCACTAACTAGCTGCGGTCTCGTTTGTTGCTGCCGATCCTATATTTATGCTGTACATACGACTTGTCGTCAAATACCTCTACCTTTCTGATACTCCAAGTCACATCTCCACTTTCTTCATAACAGAGCATTGACAAGAAACTTATAAACGAAAATGTGGACAAGAATGACTTGGCAGGCTTTTCTTTATTTGGTCTTGTGGATATCACGGCCTCAGAATAGCATACTGTGTAATTCTAGCTATTGCTAACAAAGGTTAGCACCGAGAAGGCGTGTTTTCTCAGGTAATATAATTTCATCAGAGGTCATGCGTGTGACTGACAAATTGAAAACAGTGTTGAGTTGCTCACACAAGTAAACATTAACCACCCCTCTCTCTCTCTCTCTCTCTCTCTCTCTCTCTCTCTCTCTCTCACACACACACAACCAGCGTCCAAGTAGATTAATAGTGTATTTCTGATAATATTAGAACGATATAAAAAAATCGTTTTGGTACTTAAAAAATACATACAATATTTAAGATTATCAACATACTAAATAACCATAAATTCTTAGATAATGATATACCATGCATCAAAGAAGCGAAAGAATGCGTCATTATATGAAATGTTTGTCTAGTCAGAGTTCCAGCTGGGATGGGATTAAATGAATTAAGGAATTGATCTTTCCTTGATAGTGACCCCCAAGGTTTTTAACCCGGGATGTATTCACCTTTGCGGCAAGGAGTATTAAACCTCCTTACTTTGCAGCGTGCTTAGTACAAAAGACTGTAAATATCATAAAGATAATAACCCCGAGAAATATTAGTCCTAAGTAACGACCCCCGGAAAACCCTTGGGGGTCACTATCTAGGAAAGATCCGGAATTTGCTCTAATAAGAAACATATAGGAAACAAGCAAATCACCCAAATCAAAACTAGATGCGGGCTGCTCAATGAGCAACAAACAAGCAAAAGTAGATTCTGAATAAACCCCTTTCTAATAAGCAGGGAAATATTACCATACCACCCATCAAAGACCAACATTCGTTCTGACAACAGGTAGACCAAAGGAAGGACCGACCTGTGTGAGGCCAAGAAGACACGTTGCTCCTGGAAAAGGAATAATAAAAACACCGAGCTTTCTGCCTCCTTTTGTCACGCACAGTGACAAAAAAGGGAAATGAAAAAAAAAAATACACTGATTCGATCTCTATTGTTAGAGCTTTTACTTCCTCCATGAACACAATGTTGTAAAAATAAAATTCTACTTCCAAGTTCGTCGAGATTTCGTTGAGGAGGACCGAATGACGTAGATGAACTAGTATGAAAATACTTTAAAATCGAAGCAAAAACAAGATATACACACATGCATACATGTATACACACAAACAATACACATGTATATAATTATATATACACATAAAAATGAAGACGCTTCCCAAATATAAGGTGGATACAAAAAAAAAAAAAAAAAAGAACACAATAGCCATAACCTTGTTCACTTATTATTGGTGAATCAAGAGTTAAGACCATCTGGGGATACCTCATCAGATAAGCATCTACGTACACTACACACAACGCGATATATATATATATATATATATATATATATATATATATATATATATATATATATATATATATATATATATATATATATATACACTTAAGCATTCACATACGCAAGCACCAACAATACATCTTCTAAATCCGCCCAGAGATACGAGACAGCTTACCAATAGATCCCAAAGGCATTCGCATCAGCGTTCAGAGATTTACCCGAGGTAAACACCACATCAACACATTATTTACTCTCTGCGACTGGAATAAAAAACAAAAAATAAAGGACAAAAAGTCGTCAGCAACGTCTGAACGTCATGTTGGCGTCAACGAGGACTTTCACCTGGATACCCTTGTAGGTGACTGATGTCCTCCAGGTGTGAGATCACCCTTTTGGTATACATAGGTGTGTGATTTCACGCGATAAATATTCGGGTCTGTTGAGAGGCGGGGAGGAGAGGATGTCTTTATTCTGGCGATATATTTAAAACAGAAGTGGGCAGAAACATGGCAAGGACTTGTTTTACATGGAGGGTGGATAAGGGACATGACTAAGGTTATTTTTTGAAGTCTGGACAGGGAGCCTTGGACATGGGTTATAGAGAAGAGGGTAGTTGGGTTCGTGCCCGACTATCAATCTGGTAGCCCGAGTTCGCTTCCCTCGGCCGCTCAGTGAGGAATCAGAGGAATTTATCTCTGGTGATTAGAAATTCATTTCTCGATATAATATGGTTCGGATCCCAAAATAAGCTGCTAAGTTGCTAAGTAACCAGTTGGTTCCTAGCCAAGTAAAAAAATCTAATCCTTCGGGCCAGCCCTAGGAGAGCTGTTAATCAGCTCAGTGGTCGGGTAAAACGAAGATATACTCAACTTTTATACAAATTAGAGGCATTACAATAGATACACATTAACTAGATACAAGAAGTACAGTGATAAAAATGAATATTAGCAAATCCACGCAGTTGTTGAGGTAGTAGTAGGAAAAAATAGTAATCATATTATTGTTAGTGACAGTACTTTTATTGAGAATAGAAAAACATATCAATAAAAAGCATATTTAAAAACTGCAGCAATTGAAGTGATTGCCTACAGTGGATGAATGCTATGAGTTAATACCCTATGCTTCAAATGATTATAAATGCATAGGCCTTTAGCAGACAAAATACTTATGAGGCTTCTATGTAAAAGTTAGGAGATCTTTTTAAATGCACAGGCCTTTGGTAGACGACATGCTCATGAAGCCTCTTTGCAAATGCACGAAGAGTCCTTTTCCTCCAGAATAAATGATTTTGTCCTACTTCACTTTTCTATGGTATATAATTCACCTCCCCCTCTTTCCCAATTTTATTTCTACACCAAAAACCATCGAATTCTACTGGGAAGTGTCTCTAGTCTATCTTACCTGTAGACGTATTGTCACAGATACCTGAGAAATACTAAGCACGAGACTACCTCTGTGTGGGAGAAAATATGGATTGAACTCAGTATTATGAAACTTTATCGGTACTACTACTACTACTACTACTACTACTAATAATAATAATAATAATAATAATAATAATAATAATAATAATAATAATAATAATAATAATAACAACAGTACATTTAAATTTCTCAAATTTACATGGCGCTTCATTTGAGGATACAGGTAATGCAATAATCAATAAACTCATAATCCTATTTCCCTTTGTTTTTGAAAGAGAGAGAGAGAGAGAGAGAGAGAGAGAGAGAGAGAGAGAGAGAGAGAGAGAGAGAGAATTTAAATAGACTTCAAACGATGTTGTCCACTTTTTTTTACCGTACAATAAAATATGCTGAGGATATTCTTCCTTCATTACCTTGCGAAGAAATGTCCCTGAGAGAGAGAGAAGAGAGAGCGATGAGAGAGAGAGAGAGAGAGAGAGAGACGAGAGAGAGAGCAGAATCGATGATCTCCGTGGCAACCCTCCCGCCCCTACCTCTGCCGGGTCAAGCAAAACAAGGTTCGGCAAACATCGTGTGTGGACGATCGACCCACACGATGCTGACGGGTGCTGCTGCTGCTGCTGCTGCTGCTGTTGCTGCTGAGAGAGAGAGAGAGAGAGAGAGAGAGAGAGAGAGACTTTAGTTTACGCGATCTGTAAACCAGCAGACATAAACACAAACCAGAACTCTCTCTTTCTGTCTCGCCTATGCAAGACAATGGGCCAGGCACCATGAAATCAACAGTGCAAATCTAGATCAACGCCGCCTCTGTCACCCTGAAGTGATGTATCTTCCAGGGATATAAAAGAAACCCAGTGGATCAAGTCCACTCCATACGGCAATGTCACAGTCCATACACTAAATATATATACATATACATTTGAGAGACTACTGTCTCTCTCTCTCTCTCTCTCTCTTCAGCAGTCTCTGAAATATAGTACTTATACTTTCTATATTTTGGCGTTTTTATGGGCTTCTTTTTATTAGATCGATATATATATATATTTATATAGTACTATATATATAATATATATATATATACTATATATATATATATGGATTTTTGGGACACCTGAACATCATTCAATGATGGTAAGATATTGGACGTGCATGAAATGGGTATATTACAAAAAAGCCCATAGCACTAACAATGGTCTAACATGAAAAAAACAGTGAATGAAATAATACATAATGTTAATAAGACGCCAATGATATTGCAATGTCTGTTCCCGTAGAACTTCACTGGAGTAGGCCAAAATCATAAATAGCAATGATCTTGCTTCCCTAACGTGGCTTTAGACCACATGAGATTTTACCATTACCTGAACGGTAAAACCAGGAGCCGCAAATAACAATGGCCCACCCATCACACGTTGAGATAAACATGCGTCTCTTTGTCAAGTAGCCGTCTAACGGATGCAAGAGCAGAACACGCAAGTAAAAAATGTAATGATCATTGTGCCTCATTATAACAGATAGCACTCCATTCACAGAGCGCATTAACTCCAAATCATCAACGTACAGTCACGACTATCAAAATGAACCTCTTATTCCCACTCTGTCCAGGTTATCCCCTTCCCCCTTCTGTCGAACCTTTTCACTTCCTCCCAATTTTATCCGACCATTCCTTTCACTGCTATCCAGCCACGCCTATATGCCTACGCATATCCAGACCAACAGCGCCCATTCCATAACGTATTCATCTCGCTTAACTATGTACTTCACCGGCGACTCCACCGTCCGCCGTCACCCTCAACCCCTTCCCTCCTACTACATACCACCCGGGGGTTTGCTGCTAAACAACGGCTGCAATACTAACCATTCTAATTGACCAGGTGTACAAGTCCGCCGTCCTCTTCATGATTCTTCTCACGGAGCGCTGACAACCCTGAGCGTATCGACGCTTACAACCAACAATTTAAATAACATGGATCTCGTTCATGCATAAAAACACATACTTTCCAGCAACAATGATATACTAAGATTGATGAAATGAAAAGCTAAGCAAGATGGCGGTAACGCCCCAATGGGTACCTTGCAACAAACAATTAATATTTTGATATGCATGAAAAAAATCAACACGCACAAACTTCCAAGCCGCACAGTTAATGCAACTATCACTACCGTGAATGACTGTCGCTGGTTGTAAGATGGCGGTGCTGCAGAAGTATATTTATGAAACTCATAGCGTAATTTTGAGCAGCATATCCGTCGGATGATGAACGTATGGAAAACAAACCAAGCGAAGTGCAATGAAATTAATTTAAAATTCATTAGAGACTAATAAATTGAATATATAATTATTTTAAAGTTTATTAATATAATTATTTATCTATATATAGATATATATATATATATATATATATATATATATATATATATATATATATATATATATATATATACACACACACACACACACAAATAACATTCACGAAGGACTGTTATATCTAAAACTAAAATGAACAATTACATTAACTTTATTAAATTTGAAAGCAAACTCATTCTAACATTAACAGACCTTATTAATCAAAGTACTTGAATGCCTATCAAGCAAAGAACTACAATTATGTCGAAAATAAGAATAATTAATCCTGATACCATGCACTAAAATTAAAAGCACTTCATAGCAAACCCAGACACAACGTTCCATTTCAGACGGCGGATTCTGCGTTTCGTCAACAGCAATTTATGGCCTCATTCCTCAAATCACACAAAGCAAAGGTTCATTAGTTCAAAAGCTTGAGGGCCTCAACAACGCATAACAATGGAGAGTTGTTTGTTCCCCAGAAACCCACACATGGTTTATCTCATTTTCATACCCAAATCGAATAAACACGGAAGGGGGAAAAAAATCCTCATTACCGAGCATCACGATATCCTTTTTAATATCCTACTGGGGTATCCAATTGCCTTCCGGCGTCCGTCAAGGGGAGCTTGCTTTCCTTCCCTAATGAGCAGGACCCAAGGGAATGAGCAGTGTCTGGCGTATGAGATCAACTTCTTTTACAGCTCTCGAAATGGTCGTGTTATCATAATGACATCCGTGATTACGATTACAAGCCATCCCTTGTCTTACGGGGATACTACAGACTGTGATCTACCATCTGCCCTTGTTGGTGATATCCTTTATCCTTCCATCAAGGTTCATCTTGAAACCGGTCATCAGTCTCTTGACTTTCAAGGGTGAAACCTTTATCAATAAGTTGTCTTCCAGTAAATGAAAAATATTCACCCATCTTACATAGTTCCGTAACCCTTTACCAGTTCATTCTCCTTCAATAATCAAACCCTCTTTCATCAATCGCTGGGTCCTTCAAGGGTGAAACCCTTTACCAGCACAGAACTATCCTTTGTTCCTTCGAGTTCTAAACCCCAAGGACGAAGAGGCACCCCAAATTACATTTTCATGGAAAAGCAATAGCGAATACCTCAGCGACGTGGCATCACAGCAGCATCTGGAACAGCCCTCGGCTCCAGTGAGGTAATGAAGATTACCTGGAAGCCACCAAAGCCCATACAAATGACACCGCTGTTCCGCCGTTGTCTAATGGACGAAGAGAGCCTGTGATTTGCAGGGAATTATACGGTCTTAATTTATGAGTATCTAGGTTTAATCAATATGGCAGATGAAAATTGAATATATTTGTGATGAATCTTTAGTTTGTACACACACAAATACCTCAGTAAAGGGTCCGAACAGGACCGAAAGTACTTGGCTATCTCGCTTTTTCATTTTTTCCTTCGTGGCAAAAAACCTTTATTTATACATACATAGTATATATATATGATTATATATATATATATATATATATATATATATATATACATACATAATTGTATATATACGCAATTATTTTTGTTACCATGACACTTTTTAGAGAATATATCAAGCCCCTAACGTCGTTTAATATTCAGTTCACCACACCTCGTGAATAGCTGACAACTTACAACCCTTAGGTTTAAGTTTTTCCCAAGCTATAGTGAACTGGATGCGTGAACGACATTTGTGGCTTAATAATATATATATATATATATATATATATATATATATATATATATATATATATATATATATATATGTGTGTGTGTGTGTGTGTGTGTGTGTGTGTGTGTAAGTAAGGAACCTCGCACGCCATACAGCGGGATATCAATTTCAGGATCGCTGTCGCGCAGCGATGTAATACTGACTTCCCTTCACCCACGTAGTAAGCCGCCCCCCCCCCCCCACCCCCCCCCCCTCATTCCCCCAATCACCCCTTCTTCCTTCCTGGTATTTGGGGAATCCTACTACATCCTGTATGTGGTGACAGGATTTCCTTCTTAGTGTCGTCTAGACTTTAAAAAAAAAAAAAAAAAAAAAAAAATCTGTGACCCGACCTACTGTGCTTTCTTTCCTTCTACCTTTCTGATCTTTCGAGTATCTTTCCCTTCATTCACTCAGTCACTTATTCTCTCCCCCTCTACGTATCCTATTCTTTTTATAGTGAAGTCTGAGACCCGATGCCTGTAGCAACATAAAACTCCAGCAGTGGTGGGAAAGAGAGACTCTGAGCTGCTAAACCCGTTTAATCTTTTCCCACCTTCCTAAGGTCTCGTCAATTCTGACCCAGCCAGAGCTTCCTCCGAACGATAAATGATTCTCTCTCTCTCTCTCTCTCTCTCTCTTCTCTCTCTCTCTACACACACGCACACACACACACATACATAAGTCATATGTGTAGTTGTAATAGCTACAATGCCCTCTTAACTTCTCGAATTCTTCGCGGTTTTTTATTTTTTAAATGCTTGTCACTACAAAGCCCTGAAGATCCAAGTGCAAGAAATATGGAGAAATTATGATGTCCGGTAGCGGGAAACGAACCCAATTACTATAATCATGGCGAGGACAATGTATATGCGTCTGGTAAAAATAACACGCACACACACACACACACACACACACACATATATATATAATATATATATATATATATATATATATATATATATATATATTATATAGTTCCAAGAGAAACCTTTTGCGTTCTCACGTCTTATTTGCCAGCAACTAATGAAACGACGTATAGTAAAAGTACAACTTAAACAGCGTAATAATATCATTATTCCGTGTCTACTCATAAACCAATTAAATGCAATAGAATTACTCTTCATAAGACATGGGTGAAAGCCTCGGATACACCAGTTACTAATGATGATAAGCAATTAAGTCATGCAAGGTATGGGCCAATCTATACGAAATGTAAAGGGGTCTTTCTACACTGCAAAATATATTGCCTTGAGATTCAACGGAATAAATTACTCTCAAAATGAATCTTTAACAACATTCCCAGCATACTGATGGAATCCCACAAGTGTCACTTTTCAAACAAAAACATTTAAATTTCGTATAATGCAATAAAGGTAGCATTATACAAAAACATATAATGCAATAAAGGTACATTATCCAAAAACATTTATAATGAATAAAGGTAGCATTATACAAAAACATATAATGCAATAAAGGTACATTATCCAAAAACATTTACATTTCGTATAATCCAATAAAGATGACATTATCCAAACACATATAATGCAATACCGGTAACATTGTCCAAAAACATTTAAACGTCTATAATGCAAAAATAAAGGTTAAACATTTATAAAAACACTTTAAGTTTCCCGTATAATGCAATAAAGGTAACATT
Organism: Macrobrachium nipponense; assembly: GCF_015104395.2. Lineage (NCBI taxonomy): Eukaryota > Metazoa > Arthropoda > Malacostraca > Decapoda > Palaemonidae > Macrobrachium > Macrobrachium nipponense. Next base: position 41,216,299 of record NC_087218.1, read on the forward strand.
ATACAAAAACATTTAAGTTTCGTATAATGCAATAAAGGTAACATTATACAAAAACACATTATGCAATAAAGGAAGCATTATCCATAAACATTTACATTTCGTATGATGCAATAAAGATAACATTATCCAAAAACATTTACATTTCGTATAATGCAATAAAGATAACATTATCCAAAAACATGTAAAGCTTGAAATGCAATTATACGATATGTGTCATTATATGGCCACTGTTTTTGCATTTTCCTTCTCCCACGGTTAATATTGGGCGAGTAAAATAAAAACCGAGTGTTGAATTTCCCCACTCTAAAATAGCCATTCCTTTTACGTATAGTTTCCAAAGCTTTCGTACCTTTTCTGATGCTTTTTACACAGTGAATCATCTGGTTTGTTAACGACCGCTTTTAAACAAAGATTGGATATAATTTCCAGCATGTTTCTTATGACATTGTACTCTAGTAAAAAGCTTTGTAAAAGCGCCATTAAAAAATTGAAAAATTCAAATATACGAACACAATCAAAAGCGGCTTCCGAATTTGTGAATGGCTATATAATTTAAAACGATTATTTTCTCTTATTTACAGACAATATTTAATTAAATATTGGAAAAAGTAATTTGATTTCTCAAAGAGAGCGTCAACCCCAAAAAGCTGTTGACTTACATTTTCGATTACTTAGGGATTAAGCTTACAAACTACTTTGTTGTTGTTGTTGTTGTTGTTGTTGTTGAGAGGGGGGGGGGGGGGGGGGGGGTTAAAAATGGTCTATGGAAAACCTAAAAAGGTCTGAAAAGGTGTTTCGTATTAAGTTAAAGACACAGGAATTATATGAAACAATATTTATGGCATATATATTAGAGTGAAAATTTAAAAAATAAATAATGTGCATGTTAAACAGTACAGAAAAATTGTTTCTAATAAAATTCAGCGCATTTATTTTAACTTTCGTTGGTGAAACAAGGATGTATTTGACTGCAGACTTTAGCACGTTTTAATTTACGATTTAGGAATATGATGTTTACAACTTATGAGTGAGGGGAAAATCTTGCACGCGCCCCGAGTAAACTGATGGTCGGATCACGCCTTCTTCAAAAATAAACAAAACAACGTAAAACGTGATTAATTTCACAAAGCACCAAAAACTACCTTCGAAATCCGCGCAAGGGTTAAAAAAAAAAAAAAACTGCGCTGAGCGCGAACCAAACCCGCACGAGCAAACGACCTCTTAGACAAACAAACTAACCAGGCAGGATACAGCATCTTTGGCGAAACCTTTACCTAAACATATTTTCGTTCCTCCGCAAAACTTTTCTCATCCGAGAAAAAATTCTCCCGAGTCAACAAACGAGAACGAGCAAAGGTAAACACTGGCTTCATTAGTATGCAGCGGTGAGCGCTTTGGCCTTCATACTCATAATCCCTTATATCATCTTGGACACGAGAGAGAGAGAGAGAGAGAGAGAGAGAGAGAGAGAGAGAGAGAGAGAGATGATTTCAGACTTCTATTGTCACAAACAAGTAAATCATCACAAGAGAGAGGGAGAGACAGACTTCTACTGTCACGAACAAGTAAATCATCACGCCAGAGAGAGAGAGAGAGAGAGAGAGAGAGAGAGAGAGAGAGAGAGAGATTCTACTGTCACAAAATAGTAAATTGTCTTGCGAGAGAGAGAGAAAGGGAGGCGGTTTAGAGTATTTCAGCTACGATATTTACAACCCCAAACACCATGGAGAGAGAGAGAGAGAGAGAGAGAGAGAGAGAGAGAGAGAGAGCTTTAAATTTATAGCTTGATCATTGCATGCTCGCGTGTTCCACCAAGTTCATTCACATGACTAATTGCTATACGACTGTCCCTCTTCACGTGTTAATCATACTCATTTTCTCAGCACCGTTAACCCAAACGATTTCCGACGCGTCTTCTGCACTTTATACGCTGCACAGTAAACGATTGTGCTAAAGAGACTTGTGGGGGTAGGGGGGGTCATTTTTTACTTGCTTTATGACAGTCTGACTGTTGTCAGTCAGTAAGTCTTCTTCACTCGGTGCGGGTTTGGCTGACCACTGGAGAGAGAGAGAGAGAGAGAGAGAGAGAGAGAGAGAGAGAGAGAGAGAGAGAGAGAGTTTGCTGTTTACCGTGTGTGCGACTCAAAGGTTAATATGCTCTGCAAATAGGGGTACAAAACACTTAAGGTCAACGGATGTACTACTCTTCATAAACTCACAATTAAACACCGTCTTTAATGGTCAAATTCTGTGTTAGTTCCACCTAAAAGACACATTTCTGAAGTTTATTGAGTTTCAGTGGACTTCAACAGGGACATGAAGATGCCTTTAACTGAATCTGGTGACAAAATCTGTATGATCTATCTCCTCCGTGTGTGTGTGTGTGCGTGTGTGTGTTTGTGTACAATCCGTCTACATGTGTGTGTGTCTGTGTGTACAATCTATATCCGTGTGCATGTGTGTTTTAACCCCCCCCCAAAAAAAAATATATATATATATTTATATATCCTTTAAGCCACCGTGGATTAAGGATATTCTCAAGTACGTGTTCTTCCCTGCTACATTGGATGTATATATATATATATATATATATATATATATATATATATATATATATATAATATGTGTGTATGTGTGGTGTATGTATTATATATATATGTGTGTGTGTGTGTGTGTGTATATCTCTAATATGTTAGGGTAATATATTATATATATAATATAGTATAATTATTTATATATATATATGATACATATGAAGAGTATATATAATATAATCTGAGTTAAAACATATCTGAGTAAAACAAGAAAAATCTCCAATCTGAATGCGAGCATAGATCATAAAACGTAGATATGAGGAAAAAAAAAATACAGACTAAAGTGTGAAAATTAACGCGCCAGAGATGTCGTTACCCTTCCGGTCCACTGTCTGGGTGGGCTGGTCGAACTGGTTAAAGTTCGAGCGTTTGCTCCCATTATATATGGATAACAAAATGAATGATGAGACTGAATACACACGCTACACCAACTCCAACAGCGTAACAATTATAATGGATGCTGATTGTTGGCTGTGTTTGATTTCAACCATCAAAACGTTTTGACAACGTTCAACTAAACCGAAAGTTTCTTACGAACGACAATATATGAACTTTCATCTCAGCGATACTGCTGGGGTGATTTCACCCTACGCGGATAATCTGACGATATCGATTGATGCAAGCACAAATATAAAGCCAGCTAATTGATTTTTACCCTGCTAAAGAAAAGCATTAAGCGTTCGAGCAATGAATTTAATTAACTTCACAGGTTCGCCGGCCATTTCGTGATCACTTGAAAATGAAAGTTTTCGTAAATTAAATTTTTCTAATGGCAAGTCTACGCTGTCGCTGTTTTTCATAGTGATCATGTGAGTCTAAATGAATAAATTAATTATCAATCATATTATGTTAATAATAATAATAATATGTATACGTCAATGAGTTGTTTAAAACTAAGGAAGTTATGTACACACGGGGTTTGTACCGGAAGCAGTATGCGGTTTTATTTTACCATGATTTTATATAATTTACAAAAAATCCTTAACAGCTGCATTTGTTAACTATAGTAATAAGCTTTTCTTACAATTAATTTCACACAAAGACCAACATTTCAAGAGCTGAACGCCCCCACGGCAGCCAACCACCGATGACAACTGCTGAAATATCTCACAGGTGAACTATTTCCCACGATGTCATGAAACTGGTTCAAGACTAGACCGAGAACTCTGGATTCGGAATTACTCACCCCCCTCACCCCTACCCGCTCCCCATGACCTGTACTAAACAGCCCGGCGCCGCCCCATCCCTCCTCCACCCAAGTCCCCTACAACCTGATTCTCTCTGCCTGTAATTCATTTACAGATATGACAAAATTACACGGTCAAGTTTGAACGCAGGTTACGAGGGAAATGCTACTTTTCTCTCGGCTTTTTGTTTTTCAAGTTCACAAGGGAATTACAAAGCAAGATTGGGTCCATGAACTCAGTCGTCTTTTTTTTTTTATGACCACCTTACGCATGGGAAGGTCTTTCTTTATACCCGCTTAGTTTGGGCAAAAACATTTAGCACTACTGGGATCTTGACGTCATGCAATGACTTTCAAAACCTTAATATTACGATCGTAGGCAGTCTTATTTCCGTTTTCTTTTTATTTGGTCATTGTTTGTTTATATGGTGTTTTTACGTTGCGTGGAACCAGTGGGTTATTCAGCAACGGGACCAACGGCTTTACATGACTTCCGAACCATGTCGAGAGTGAACTTTTATCACCAGAAATACACATCTCTGACCCCTCAATGGAACACCCGAGAATCAAACTCGCGGCCACCGAGGTGGCACGCCAACACCATACCGACCACGCCACTGAGGCGCTACTTTGGTCATAAACAATGAGGAAATAAATTCTCCAACTTCTCTTATATCAAATTCGGAATTAAACTGCCTTTCAGAAACTTGCAGTGATTTTTTTTACCTAACTCTGCAATCAAATGCAGAGGTGTTGACTTCAGGAGTTCCTTGCTATGCAGGCGAATCTGCAACAGTGCATATCCTGCTAAACTTCTGCAATCTGGACTGCGCCATATGGCATCCCCTTGCAATACAATGAGAACAACCGACCTCGCAAAATCTTTACAAGTTAAACTGCAATAAACCGAAATCGCCTTGTCATGCACGTATTTTGCCGTTGCAAATTCTGGCTAGAAATTGACATGCACCACTGCAAAAATTGCAATTGCTTACCAATAAAAAAAACTGCTGAACCCCATGGAATCTCCAGACTTCCGCCTTCCCGTGAATTATAGTAAAAATCAAATTAGGAAAAATAGTAACAGCTTAGAAATTAGCTAAATTTTACAATGAACCAAAAATTCTGACCGATGAGAGTTGCATAGATTTTATATACTGCAACATTTATCCCATTTATGACAATAGCAAAAAGGTGAGTAAGGAGGAAAGATGTGGTAAACAGGCAATTGTTCATAAAGAAAAAAGTGATAAAAGAATGAATGGACACGATAAAAATAAAAGTGATGATAAAAGGAAGGGAACGACGGAGAGGGCGTGATTACGACGAAGGTGGCATTCAGAGGGAGGAGAAGAAGAAGATATAGAAGGGCGAGGGAGAAATGCTAATGAAGCAAGAGGGGAGAAGAAGAAGAAGGAGTTACTACGGAATCACAGACAGCGACGAACAAGGTCCAGAAGAAGTGGGAATGATAACGGCGGTGTATCTGAGGAGGGACGCGGAAGTTACCAACACTTACCGTCCTCCGACTGGCATTTCTCGGCACCAGATGTCAGCGATCACCTGTTCCCATACTTTACCTGTCTGAAAACTTATCTCGAGGACTATTATGCTGAAGAACCCCCCTAATCCATCACCAGGAGGAACCTATACCAACCTCCTCCCACCATTTTCCAAGCATATTTAGTGCCTTTGGTTAGGCCTACTTGATACATACTAAAACTGATTCCTTCTCAATAACTCACGCATAGTAGGCCTCTGTCAGAATCTCGTAACGATAGGTTTACCTGTAGGAGAAACAAAAAATAGATTAGATCGACTCGAATTCCCAAGTGATATTTAACAATTTGCATACATCAGACTTATACAAGGCATATATATACCTATTTAAATTTCGAACCATGTGTGTGTGTTGGAGGGGGGGGGGGGGGGGGGGGGGGTAGGGGGGGGGGGAGTGTTCCAAACAAAGACGCAAACATTTGGTAAAGAACTGAGCATATTGAATGTCTAGACTTTATATCCTCCAAACGAGAGAGAGAGAGAGAGAAGAGAGAGAGAGAGAGAGAGAGAGAGAGAGATGTGCATTGGACTTTCTCAGTATCTAAGCTCGTGACAAATGCAGTAACTTACGCACACAGATGAACATTTGACTAAAGCATTATCTAAGTTTATTACAAAAGCAGAGAGAGAGAGAGGGAGGAAGGGAGAAGACGAGAGAAGAGAGAGAGAGGGAGAGGAAAGGGGGGATGAGAAGAGAGAGAATGTAATGTAAACATGACTTAGGCAGTATCGAATTTCGTGATAAATGCAGTACCTCACGCTAACAGATGAACATTTGACTGAGTAAGTTCAAAATAAAAAAGCAGTGAGAGAGAGAGAGAGAGAGAGAGAGAGAGAGAGAGAGAGAGAGAGAGAGAGAGAGAGCTGTCAAAGTTCACAATAGTGAATAGTCATGCCCACAAAAAAAGACTAGAAAGACGAATGACCCTCATAATGACATGAAAAGACTTTCAAGTAATTAAAGTGTAGACAGATGGAAAGCTACTTCAGAAAAAATGCGCAAGAACAGAAAGATCCTATAAAAGAGAAGAGGAATAAGAGGAGGAAGGGGAAAGACGGAAGAAGAGAAGAGAATAGGTTTCATAGACTTAAATGACAGGAAAGAAAGAAAAAAACCTGTCGGGTATTTATCTGTTTATCCATGACAGACAGGAACTTTTTAACTTTTTTTTTTTTTTTTTTGCGCTTTTTTTATCCGATGCCGCTCTTTAATAGCTGCTCTTCAATGACTCGAAGACTAAAGCTACTTCAATGTCTACTTAATGCCGGAATTCCGAGTTCTCTTGAGAGGCATTTAACCCGATTGATGTCAATCAAGTCTTTCTGTTTTGTGTTATTTGCTTGGTTGCCTGAACGGAACAATTGACATTTGACTGCCTCGTGGGTTATTAGAATGTTAACCAAGACGGATTTGATGTATGTCAAGCTAAGAAGTCGAAGTCACAGATCAAAAAAGCTCCTAAACAATTCGAGAAACGAGTTCAATAGCACGAAGAGGGGGGGAGGGAGGGGGTCTTCATGCTTGTTTCCTGCAGAATCCATTATGCTTCTGTTGACCCAGGCGGTGAATTATGAGCCAGTGATGAGTCAACTTTGGTAGGTTACAGCCACGGTTAAAAATAAAGACAGAGCTAATAATATCTTCACCTAAAAATTTTAAAAATATCTCGTATCTTCACCTAAAATAAAAATTAAAACGAAGCTAATATCTTCACCTAAAAAAAACTAAAACGGAGCTGGTATCTTCACATAAAAACACATAAAAGAGCTAATATCTTCACCTAGAAAAACAAAAACAGCTAGTATCTTCACCTAAAAAAATTTAAGACAGTTCGTATCTTCACCTAAGACAAAAACTAAAACGGAGCTAATATCTTCACATAAAAAACTAAAACAGAGCTAGTATCTTCACCTAAAATAACTAAAACAAAGGTAGTAGCTTCACCTAAAAAATTGCTTGTTTCTCCACCTAAAAAAAAATAAAACAAAGTTAGTATCTTCACCTAAAAAATATGAAGACATAGTTAGTATCTTCACCTAAAAATATTAAGACATAGCTTGTATCTTCACCTAAAAAAAATAAAACAGTTAGTATCTTCACCTAAAAAAATTAAGACAGAGCTAGATTCTTCACTTAAAAAAATTAAAACAGAACAGGTATTTTCACCTAAAAATAATTAAAACAGAGCTGGTATCTTCACGTAAAAAAAATCAAAACACCTAGTATTTTCACCTAATAAAAAATTTAGACAGCTAGTATCTTCACTTAAAAAAATAAAACAGCTAGTAACTTCACCTCAAATAAATTAAAACAGATATAGTATCTTACCTAATAAAAAATAAGAGAACTAGTATCTTCACCTAAAGAAAAAAAAACTACAGAGAAACACTAAGATTAAAACCCCTCCAAGGAGGAAAAGTTGGCTTCTGGACGGCAAGAAAAGGGCATTGGGCTAGCAACGTTGCGACCAGAAAACTTTATGCATACCGGAGGGACCTACTTTGTAGATGTCAACCCCTCCCAAGGGCAAAATGCAGTATGATATATTATATATACATATATGTATATCATGAGTTGTTTTTATTGACCCTCCGTTGCAGTATTCAGACTGTGAATCACAATTAGCATAAAGATGAAAACTATACATTACTGAAAACAAGCTATAAATAATAGACCCTCCTTGCAAAATATTTCACAAATAATCTTATTCATATCTAAGCAAATAGCACAATTTGAGAGAGTGAGAGAGAAAGAGAATCAAGTCTCCTTTAAGTATATGATTATACAATTTTAAACTTCAAACCTCATTGTATAAATAAGGAAAACTATAAGCAACATAACGAAATGGCATAAAAATACATGAACAAGTCGACGAAGTCAAATGAAAAAAAAAAAAAAAAAGGATTTAGGACCCAATCCCGGAAAGGAATTGCCGCTGAGAGGGAAATGGAAATTCTATTTACAAGACGCAGTAACTCGAATTACTTACCATTCGAGGAATTCCTGCTTGTCCCCTTTCCTCCTCCCCCTCCCCCTCCTCCCCTTACCCCTTTCGCCAACCACTTTTTTCCTATTATATTTTCCTTCTTTCTTTTCACCTTTCGTCTTCTTTACCGGCTGTATTATTGCTGACTCCTTCCTGCTTTCTTTCTTTAGGTATTCCTTCAATTTATCTTTTTCGTTCTCAATTTAATTCAATTTTTCCAATACTACGTAGCCCTCCTCCTCTTTCGTTCTATTGCTCCTTCTCAACCTCTTCTCTTCTTCTCCCTACTCCTTCTCCTCCGCTGTCCCACCTCTTCCTTGCTTCCTGCTCACCCCTCCTCATTCAATTCTTCTACTTCTTCCCTCATCTCCATCTCCCCTTCCGATTTTTCTTCTCCCTCACAATTTTGAGGTGCAGAAGCAATTTCACAAGATCGAGGGAGAGACGCAATTTCCCAACCAACCGTGAAAATGCCCTAACTGATCCCCCGCCACCCTACCCTCCTCCCCCGCCATCCCCAACACCCCCCCCCACCCCCACCCCTTCATCTTTGCAATCCCCTTTAGTCTGCTGAAGAAGTCCTTGAGGATTCCACGTAATCCTAAAGGATACCGGGAAGCAAATATGATTTATCTCTGCTCGCAAGTTGGGAGAAAAGTTGGTGGTCCTGTGAAGTGGTTAAAACAGGAGAAATGACTATAAAATGAAATGCTAGTTTCTAACATTTTTTTGAAACATAATTTAAAGACGACTTTCTATGACTGTCACTTTACAATTTTTTGCGCAAAGCTTGGTGTGTACACACACATATATCATATAATATATCTATCTATATATTATATATATATATATATATATATATATATATATAGATATATATATATATTATATATATAGATATATATATATAATATATATGTGTGTGTATGTATGTATGTATATATTAACCCAAGCAGCACTGCTTCGCAACTGGGTTGCCTGATGAAACAATAATTTTACTTCCAAATAACTTGATACGATAACAATTATCTATTTATTTATTTATTCAAAATCACCAAATTTTTTACTATTTAATAATCATCTTTAATCACAGCTGATCAAATGCTGTAAATTTTTCGAATGGGTATATCATTTCCCATTCTTGACATCTGCAATATATGGATTTACGCAAATATCATTGTGAAAACTGACAAATTAAAAAGGAAAATAAAATATAAAAAAAGGCGCTCAAAGCGTAATGTATTCATTTATAAAAACGGCAAGTACTAAGATCATGAAGCAAATGGTATTAGTAAAGTACCTCACTTCGAAACCTGTCTGGAAGAAATCCTCAATCAGCCTCTTCCTTACAGAGGTCAGGTCAGAGAAGGAGAAAACAAACGACTTCACTTGAATCAAAGCTTCCAAACGCGAGCTTGGACCACCATCCAAAAGCTGACAGAAAAGAAGGAGGGAGAAATAAGAAAAGATTTCACGTCTGGCTTTGGTGAAGGAAACTCCATTAGGGGCGTGTGCCAATTAGCAACTTCGTGTGCGCTTAATTTCCCACCAGCCATTTACATGCCGGTGTGTCAAGTGCAAATATGTTTACTTGGTGCGTTTTCTTCTTAGGCATAAAGCGATGGAAAAGGTTTTTTTTATGATTTTAAAGTACGTCTGCGTTTAAATCAAACCACCGCATTAGCTAAGAAAAATCGACTTTAAACATCGATAACGAAATAAATTGTTCGTTATTAGGTTAAAGTATAGAATTGCACGTTTTCCCTTACATGTAAAGTAGCTTTCACTTAACTAGAAGTAGTTCTATATTCATATCCTAATATGCAGCATTTAATACCAATAATCACTAAATAAAAATTACACTGACAATGCATCAGTGTTTAGAACATTATCTACCAGATATTTAACAAATTTTTTTTATTTTACGAACGTCGAGACTTCAGAGGTCAACGACGCTGACCATGGCCTTGTGATTGACTCATGCACACCCAAAAATAAAGGGGCACTTAAAATTTGGGCAAAATCCGACAAAGGCGGGAATTAGTTGAAAGCAATCCTCTTTACGCTGAAGAATTGCAAATTCCAATTCTTTTACATTTCCATGCAGTTTTCTTCAGGCATAAAAATAAGAATTTATGAATTTATTTTAACTTATCTGGATTTCAAACATTTCTTATAAAAACGACGCCCGACAGACAGAAGAATTTCGGTGTCTCTAAATTTCTGGTATAAAACATTCCTCATATTTCAAATTCTGGTGTCATATCCCGGTTTCGCTTCTTAATAAATTGCCAAACACAACTTATACAAGGTGTAACACCAGTTAGCGATTAATAAACAAATACTCTTACCTAGGCCATCATTTTCGCGGTATCTTCACTTATCCGAACTTTTATAAACAAAATTCTTCAATTTTCAATTTCCAAGTTCTCCATATCAATACAAAACTTCTTAATATCTTATCCGGACACCAAACTGTCAGTATATCTTTACTTTAAGCTGATGGAGGTCTTTAAAATTGCTGAGGTAATGACAGATGCCAACTACTGGGAAGATACCTATCTTATGAAAGGAATTTGGTTCCTGGTTAAATACATATAGCGAGTTTAGTAACCGGCTCAATACTTTCGGATTTCGATGTATTTTTACACTGGAAATAAACTAGGATTTTAGTTGCTGGCTTCACACTTCATGATATTCCATACTCTTAAATTCACATTCAACTTTTCCAAACAGTCAAGGCTTCAAAGATTTACAGTAAGGCTTACAATCCTACACGTTCTTAGGCCAATTCTTACACAAGTTCAAAACTGTGCATATGAAAAAGACTATAAAAATTAGACTAGTAAAAATCAAAACAAACTTTTAATCGTTTTGGAAACTCATCTTTCTTTCAGAGGGATGGCGTTTCCAAAAGCCTCATGAGATTGTGAAGAATTATTCGGGTTATAAGTCGTTACGTAGCGTTCAACATGTGCAACCAGGCAGTGAAATATATTTACGGTCCACGCATTACCGTAACTGTTTACGTTAAACTATTGTAAAGGGGTCAACCTTCAATAAGCGAAACAATTTGACAAACACCCGTGTATTTGCAAGGAAGTAATTTACACTTCTTGGACTTCCTATGCATAAGGAAATTATGATTGTAAATGAGAAAAATCCCATTTAATTAACAAAAGCTGTACAGAACGAAGAGTACTAAATACTCTTAATTTCTTCGACGTTACAAACAATGCATTAATTAATTACCTGACCAACAACAGGTGTTGATCACTTACAAACAGAACAAAAGCGACTTGAAATAACCTAACAGACAATTAAAAAAAATCAAGCAAGTATCAACATAACATATAATAATAGAACCACAACAAAGAGGACTAACATAAAATGTCATAATAAAACCAAGACAAAGAAGCCTACCTTAGAATGGCTTAAAAAAAACACAAAGACATCGTAAAAAAACATAAAAATCCATGCAACCCTGAACATACAAACTTTCTAAATTACTTTAGTGAAAATTTCAAAGGCTATCTTGTTGCCAAAAGTAAAAACCATCAAAATAAAAAAAAACTCACTTTTCAAACAAACAAAGATGTTGAAGAACGAACACAAAAGAAACAAGTAGAACTTGCAAAAAGACCCAGCAATAACGCCCAAACGGACTAAACCATCCAATATAAAAAAAAAAAATCTTCGAGCAAAATGGAGTCAACTAACCTACGAATCAATTATTCCGGGGAATAAAAAGCCATGAAATTCAATGACCCTGGAGGAGGTTATGGATCGAATGGAGGCTCTATGGGGAACCCCAAGACGCGCCCCGTCCGCTTCGACGGAGGAAGCGGTGGTTCGTCCCGAGGAAATTTACGGCCTCTGGATAACACGGGGAGAGAGAGAGAGAGAGAGAGAGAGAGAGAGAGAGAGAGAGAGAGAGAGAGGATGATGAATGTTCGGTGGATTTGAGCCAAAAGATAAGAGGCTTGCAGTGAACGTTTACGGTATGGGATTATAGAAAAGTCATTCTCCATATTTATTATACATATATATATATATATATATATATATATATTATATATATATATATATATATATATATATTATTATTACCATATTTCCCGGACCGATAACTTCATATATATATATATATATATATATATATATATATATATCTTATATATATATATATAATATATCTTTCGGTATACGGTACAGTCACTCCAACACGAGATGAATGTAGACAACAACTAGCAGCTTAATATGCATATCTATAAAAGATGTGGGTATTGTAAATGTTTCTTTTATCCTAATTTAGTATTGGCAATACGCACGCGTACAACGCGAGCATGACAATAGTTTCTATTCTGGGGGAAGATGAAACACGAGTAAAAACAAAAAAAGTGTAGGAGAATAGATCTAATTACAAATATAATCCACAGTCAAAAACATGCTTTGAGGGGGTGCAAAAGGAAACACCAGACTTCATCAGGCCACAGCTGTCGACAACACCCGAATTTCTGCTGCAATTGTGGCAACGCCGAGCTGTCCTTTTTATTGCCAGTTGCCAAGACCAATGACATTAACACATGAGATTAAAACACGTTGGAAAATGTTCAATACAGACATCAAGAGTAACAGAATAAAGCCCTAAGCTATATCACAATAAGGTACGGAATTTGTACTTTTTTATTCCCATAATAAAATCGGTTAACGTAAAATTAATCATAATTTAGAAAATCAATCACACACATATTTACTGTACATCCAACACACACACACACACACACACACACACACCAACACATATATATATCTATTATATATTATATATTTAGATATAAATATATATATATAATATATATATATATATGAAATGTATGTGTGCATCTATGCATGAGTATGATGTGATTTTCTAAATTATGGTTATATACATCCATACTTAAACATTATTATATTATACACACACACATTATAGAATATTTATAACGAACACAACCATACGGAACAGGCCGAATAAATAGACAAATTCATCTCAGCAACTTGGAAAGAGAGAGAGAGAGAGAGAGAGAGAGAGAGAGAGAGAGAGAGAGAGAGAGAGAGAGATTGGCCTTCCTATTACCAAGAGTTCTGCGTCAATCAGGCTGACTTCCACTTTGCCGATCTTCCAAAGGGAGGGTGACACAATGGCAGGGCCGACACCCAAGGGATAGAGGCAGCCCTCAACTTGAAAAGGAATGGGTGGAAGATGGAAAAAAAGCCCATATGACATATAAAAGGACTTAGAGAGAGAGAGAGAGAGAGAGAGTTACAAGGATTAGGATGTCTCAAAGACTCGTTGTCCATCCGAGGAGACATCGTGTGCTCACTTATCTGTAGGAGCAGGTTTTACTGTGCATTCACAGTGTCCTAATGATTTTGTCTAGCTTTCTTTTAAACTCTTCCACACTGTTGCTGTTTACAACTTCCGGTGGCAGTTTATTCCACGTGTCACATATCTTGTATGTAAAGAAGTTCCCACAATGGGATGTGTTGTATCTCTTCAGTTCTAGTTTCCATCCATTATTTCTCGTCTGGTTTTCGTTTAATGTGAATAGGCTACTGTCTACTTTTGTTATGCCTTGCAGTATTTTAAATGCTTCTTTTAGTTGTCCTCGCAATCGTCGTGTTTCTAAGCCATACATGTTCATTCTTCGCGGGAATAGGAGGGGGTGGGAAAACCTATTTCATAGGGTCCAATCATTTTCATTCCTTGTAGTTGCAGAGAACTGAGATGTTCTCACAAGTTTTTAGATAAATGAAGCTTTCAGTTGCACTGAAAAGTCTTCTGATCTGGAGATGAGGAAACTGAAGCTGAATAAAAAGCTACTTTTTCATAAGGAGTAAAAAAATACCCAGTATATTTTTTTGGTAGCGGCTATTTCATATACATAGCTGTGTACTGCTTTTTTACATTAAATAAATTTATAAATTCGGAATTCGTTAGATTGTGTCGTTACATCAAGATGATTTAATTCTAACAATTTGCAGAATATTAGGAAACCTCATCTCGTACCGCTCCGTTGTCTCAACCGAAACTTGAGCAGAGAGAGAGAGAGAGAGAGAGAGAGAGAGAGAGAGAGGAGAGAGAGGAGGAGAGAAGGAGAGAGAGAGGTGGGGGGGGGGGAATCTTCTAAACAAAGTACCGATTCTTCATTATATAGCAATATCGTAATAATCATCTGACTAAACAAAAGAGGGTTACCCTACAGTTTCAAGCAGCGACAATTAAAACCGAGAACGATGAATGAAGAAAAAGACGACCTTATTCCCCGACACCGTAATCCCTTCAATCAACACTCGGGACACACAAGAAGCCATTCATCCCGATCACTCCTTTTGTACTAATGAGGTTTTCAACAGGTCCTACAGAGGAGGAAGGAAAGGTCTAAGCTATCACCCATCCACTGTCGGATCACTAATTCACCCTCATAGGCCAAAGTGAGGGGACGGGCGAGGGGAAGTTGAGTAAATAACGGAGGGGAGGGCTGAAAGTAGACAGGAAAGGAACAGGAGAGATGATTGGACGAGTGATGGGCCAAAAAGCCGCGAGCTGTGGACAGCTATGTACCAGGCGGAAAGAGGGGAGTTGTTGCACTTCAAAAGCTTTGGATGTAGAGTGTGTTATTTGCAGCCACCAGACACGAGGTTGGGTTAAGCTGGTAACTATTCCTTCAGCAAATTCGTTCTTTTATTTGAATACTACTAAAATTAGATTAAAGAGTAATCAGTTTGTAAACAGTGGTTTTCTTTCCGGACGGTTATAAAGAGAATATTGAGTACGAGAAAAATACTTTTCATTAATTGTACAGGCATAAGATTTACAATTTCACCTAAATAAAAATGTGTAGAATCTAACTCTGTAAACTAGGTTATTTGCTAATACATACTACTTAGTTTTTCCTACCGACCCTGTAAAGGGAAATGAAAAAATCCGATAAAATAACAGGAATACTACACAAATTACAAAAAACTTGACAAATATAAAACAAAAATTAACTGATCTGAGTTGAAACAACTTTAACGAGACGAGGTTCTCGTTCCCAAGACCCTAAAAATTCTGAAACTGAACAATAAATAACCGAAAGTAACAAGAAAATATTTATCCTGCACCCGTTGACATCAAAGGAGGGAGACAATTTCACTTTCTACAAACAATTTCCATTGTCCCATTCCCAGAACTTTGAGAGTTTTAGCAATAAAAAGCTGAAGTAAAAAGTTTCGATCAACTTTTTAGGCCTTACGCGAGTATCGATACGGTCTCTTTCCAAACTTCATTTTCCATCAAGGGAGTCAGACTTCAGTACATGAACTTTGCAAAGGTTTTCGCAGGAATATTCTCTATTTAAAACTACTGAAAGTTAAATGTTCGGGTCGCGTCTTGTTTTTTCCCGTCTTTTTCTTTTTTCTAGTATACAAAGTATTCAAAGATTCTAAAGGACGTGCCGAGTCGATTTTATTTTTTTTTATTTTGTGTTTGTTTGTATGGTGTTTTAACATTGCATGGAACCAGTGGTTATTCAGCAAAGGGACCAACGGCTTTGCGTGACCTCCGAACCACGTCGAGAGTGAATTTCTATCACCAGAAAAACACATCTCTAACACCTCAGAGGAATGCCCGAGAATCGAACTCGCGGCCACCACTGGGGGGGAAAAAAAAAAGAAAAAAAAAATAACCTCACAAACATTATCCTTCAAAAGGTACGAGATTCAAAGCAGGCTATGCCTTTATCCGTCAGTCTCAACCCAAGAAAAAGTTACAATTAAAGGATCGTGTATGATTCCTGTATTAATAGCAACACAAGACGACATTCAGTACTTCCTTTGAGAAGATAGAGGATTGAAATAATAATTTCGCAGATTTGTTCATTGTTGTGGTGGGGATATGGAGACGTCCTTCAGTTAAATCCATACCAGTTATAGTTTTATGTAAAAGAAAACGATTGAGACGGCTGTTTGTCTGTCCGTCCGCCCTCAGATCTTAAAAACGACTGAGGCTAGAAGGCTGCAAATTGGTATGTTGATCATCCACCCTCCAATCATAAAACATACTAAATTGCAGTCCTCTAGCCTCAGTAGCTTTTATTTTATTTAAAGTTAAAGTTATTTATGGTAGTGCCTCTGGCACCGCTGTAAGTGCTTACAACATAGGCCACCACCGGGCAGTGGCTGAGAGTTTCAAAGGCCGTGGCTACGAGTTTCATATAGCATTATACACTGTACAGAAAACTTGATTGCGCCTCATAAACTTGAGCGCATATTTTCCCTTGTTATCTTTTATTCTTTCTGTGTCCAAACCAACAAGGATAGACCGTTTTAAGGGTCACTGTAACAACGTTAAGTGGGGCTCAAGGAAAAGTTGGACGAAGTCTCGTTTAGTCATGGCAATATAATTCATGTTTCCCGCTAAGGTAAGTTAGGGAAGTACGGTTAGCTTAGAACCCCAAGATTTTTTCCTTTTCAAAAGTACCGATTTCACAGTGGCCTGACCTGTACCAAGACCTCTGTCATTTCCAGTGACTTGTCAAATCTTATCCAGACCAGGAAGAAGGAAGGGCCTCTTTCAATTCAATTCAGAGAGGGAGAGAGAGCCAATCTACCAGTTTTAAGGCTACAAAAAGAAACGTTACTTGGATCAAGGAGCAACAACTATACGCCTACTGAGATAACATCCAGAGAAAGGCGGACTATATAGGCCTATCCGGTTAAATTTCTTACCTGGAAACTTTCCAGTCATTCTGCAGGAAACCTACTATAGGCCCAGCTCTCTCTCTCTCTCTCTCTCTCAATCTCTCTCTCTCTCTCTCTCTCTCTCTCTCTCTCTGTAACATTTTGGGCATTCATAGTTTCTAAATAATACGATGGTCCACCTAAATATTATTAGTTTATAGAAACTAAATACATCCGAGAAAACATGTGCGTAATTAATTTTTAAAAAATTAACAATAAAAACATGTTTACAAGCAGAAATTAACTACTCAAAAGCAAAATCCTGAAGTGATAAAATAACTTTTCTGATAGGGTTTTAGTTAATTTTTTATCAGTCGAATTCTGTAATTTCCGTAAAGATTTCAAAAGCAACTGCAGTAAAACTTTCCAAATAGATATAAATAACATGACCTAAACCTCAATTTTTGGAGATGATTTTTTTTAAGTGGATTTTCTTGCATTACTATGGCTAAATAACCCAAAAAGCAAGGAAAGGTGAGAATTTCAATTTAACATATGACTCGCCGAATTTTTACATGTGACTTTTTACCATCATTACAAGCATCACGTCGCTCGATGACCAACACATCTGCAGTTGACCTGAGGAATTCTCCCAAGCGCTGACAACACCGCCATCTCAGACTTGCTTTCCTCTACCTCCCCAACTTTCTCTTTCGCTGATTCATTCATTCTCTTACATGGACAGCATTCGAGTCTCTCTCTCTCTCTCTTCTCCTCTCTCTTTCTTTTTATATCATATATTATATATTTATATATAGTATAATTATATATATATATATTATATATAATCGTATATATATCATATTTATATGGGTGTATTTTATATATCATAATTTTAAAATTTAAAAATTTTAATAACTTAATCTATCAACTATTCTAATCTACAGAAAAAACTCTCTCTCTCTCTCTCTCTCTCGTAGGTAGCCATTCTTGCTTGGTGAGACGTACCCGCGTGAAGTCAGATTAATCAACAGAATCACAAGTTTAAACATTACGGGGGGACTAGAATTTGAGAAATATCTAGAAGTGTTCGTGAACTATCGGTGATAAGATTAGTGTGAAAATAGTAGGATAAAAGCGTCTTCTAAGTTAGTTTATCAGTGTAATACTATAAATCAGAAACAAGATGGCAGTAAGTTTCCAACTGCGGGAA
The DNA here is from genome assembly GCF_015104395.2 of Macrobrachium nipponense. Classification (NCBI taxonomy): domain Eukaryota; kingdom Metazoa; phylum Arthropoda; class Malacostraca; order Decapoda; family Palaemonidae; genus Macrobrachium; species Macrobrachium nipponense. Next base: position 41,234,545 of record NC_087218.1, read on the forward strand.
GAGGTGGCGTAATTGGCGTGTTTAGCAGATTCGCAATATGATGAGGTAGCAGGAAGGGAACTGGCATTTCTCATCTATGAATCAGCAACCAGTCCTAAACCAAAAAGATACAAAAGCATTCATAGATATATTAGAAGGATATAATCCTTCAAAAACTGGAACAATCTAATGAAAACATCTTGAAATAATTGAAGAAGTTCAATAAATCCAAGTGGTCAAGAGACTCATAAAGAAAATATACATAAACCAACCCATATTTTCCGACAAAGAAAAATGAATAAGGTGGTGAATCTTGTGAATATCCTAATTGATGCATTAGGAAAAAAAGAATGCAAAAGCATGCAAACTGTGTAAGGTTTGGTATAGCATAGTCAATCCACAAAACCTAATCAGAAAATGTGCTGCATGCAACATTTCCGACCCATCCACAGTGTGCTGAGGTAATACAAGATTTGAGAAAGATACAAGAATTTTTTGTTCAACATGTCTATCATGGATAGACAATGTTATTAAATCAAGATTTGAATGTACAAATAGTTGAGGATGAAGAAGAAGAGGAAGAGGAAGAAGAAGAAGAAAAGAAGAAGAGGAAAACGGGAAAAGAAGTAAACAAAAATGAAAATGACAGAAAAAAATAAGGAAAACAAAGAACAAGATAAAAGTAGGATGCAGAGATACTCATTGAATACTACATATGAGGCATAAAGCAGGCATACCTACGAAGAAATAAATTACGATATGACAAACAGAAAAGCAAATCCCGAAGAGGCTCTACCCAGATCTACACAATGACGGGAAAGAGGAAAATAGACAAGAAGACAAATCTGCAAAACCTTTTGAAAGAGGGAATTGCAGATTTGGAGAAGATGTTACTACAAAACATCCTAAGATATGTCAAAACTATGAAATATATGGTAAATGTGCATACTTAGATGGATATGGGGATGATTGCAGAGATCTGCATCCAAAAATATGTAAAAACCTAAAAGAAGGAAAGGATGTAAGTTCGACAAAAAATGCAAATATATGCACCCATGTAGCCATGAATCATAATCAAATAAATAACCACCAAGTAATAAAATCCAAAATAAGAAAGAAACAAATAAAGAGAGAAATCAAGAATATCAGGTAAAAGAGAAAAGCAAAACCACCAATGAGATATGCAGAGGTGTCAGCAAAAAATCAAAGCATCAGCTCCGAAATTCTACTCAAGAGATAATAAACTGTATTTATTATTTGCAGAGGATATTGCAGAAACGGAGAAAATTGCAGATTCAGACACAAAATGAATAATTATGATGAAGGAAGATCAAATATTATGGAAAAGTTGGATTTTTTAATGTCAGAATTTCTGGAAATGAAAAAAGAACAACATACCAGAACAGGAAAAGAGACATGGGAAAATCCTTATTACTACCAGTATTAAATGAAGGAGAAAAACACGCAAACCATCATAGTGATGAATGCGCAGGGTTTAGTTACGAGTAACTCAAAAAGAAAAATAGAGTACTTAGAAGAACTAACCCAAAATGAAAGAAAATAGATATATGAAATATAAGTGAAACCTGGTATTCCCAAGAGACTGGGAATGATGATCAAATAAATAAAAGGGTTCCACTTATAGATCAGATAGAAAAATAGGAATCAAGGGGGAAAACCGCAATATATGGGAAAGAACAAAAAACAAGGAAAAATATATGAGAAATATCTAACTCAGAATGTGAACTAATAGCGGTAGAATTTGAATCTGAAAAATTGATGAACATAGTAATATATAGACATACCTAATACTAAAGAGTTTGTGGGACTTAATAATTGAAAAATTGGATGATCATGTATAAATCACAAAGGACTGGACTATTCTCCCTATCTGGTGACTTCAACTTTCCTTTCGTAGAATGGAAAGAACGAATAGGAGATTGTGGTTGTACTTATACATATAAAAAAGAGAGTAATAGTAGTGCAGAAGATAAGAGGCAATTTGAAAAGCTATTAGATATGCTACTAGAATACAACATTCAACAAATAAATCACCTGCCAACAAGAAAGGAAAATACTTTAGACCTAGTATTTGTGAACGAGATGAATTATGTTAAAGAAATAATAGTTTATAATGCGAGTATTTCAGACCATAATGTCATAGAATTAACAGTTCATTCCACCAAAGCAAGTGAAAATAGAGATAAGCAAGAAATGAAAAAGTGGGGAAGGATATGGAAAATACAACTTCTACAGTAAAAATATAAAATGGTCAGAAATTAATGAAGAATTAAACAAAGATTGGGAAATACATTTTCGTAAGTGATGACATAAGGGTAAATACGGAGATATTATATCCAAAAAAAAAATTTGAGAATAGTGGAAAAATATATACCGAAGAAGAAAATAAACATCATTCATGCATACCAAGAGACAGAAGGATCTTGTTCCAGAAAATCAGAAAGTGGAAAAAAGGTCTTGCAAAAGAAAAAAAAAAATGCTGGAAAGTTATAGAACTAAAAAGTAAGATAGAAAATGCAGAACAAAAGATTATACAATCAAAAGAAAATGAAAAACGGGACTTGGAAGAAAAAACCCTATTAAATATCAAGCAAAACCCCAAACTATTATACTCATTATGCGAAGAAGATGAATAAAGAAGAATAGAAATAGGCCCCTCTGAGAATTGAAGGGAGATTAAACGAATGAAAAAAAGGAAATTTGCAACATACTGGCAGAACGATATAAGGAGAGAATTCACCCCTAGATAGATAATGAAGATAATGATATAGAAGTAAGGGAAGAAAATAGTGAATTTTATTTAGTTTCTGACATAGAAATTAATGAAGCTGATATTGTGCAGGCAATTAATGAAATTAAAAATGGAGCTGCTGCAGGGCCGGATGGAGTCCCTGCTATTTTGTTAAAAAAGAAAGTAGTCGGTCATTCTATCGCAAAGCCACTTGCAATATTATTAAGACAAAGTGTAGATACAGGCAAGATTTATGATGAGCACAAATTAGCATATATCACCCCTACTTTCAAAAGTGGATCAAGAACTAGAGGCAAGTAATTAATAGGCCTGTGAGTCTACATCACATATTATGAAAGTGTATGAAAGGGTAATGAAGAAAAATATTATGAAACATTTATAAAAAAATAATTTGTTTAATATAGGACAACACGGTTTCGTACCCGGAAAAAGTACAACAAACCCAACTGTTAGTCCACCGTGAGAACATATTCAAAAATATGAAAAGCGAAATGAAACAGATGTGGTTTATCTAGACTTTGCAAAAGCTTTTGACAAAGTAGAACCCATAATATATGTTAGGCAAAGAAAATTAGAAACACAACAATATCGTAGATAAAGTAGGAAGATGGTTAAAAGAATTTTTACACAACAGAAAACAGATAGTCATTGCAAAGAAACGATAGAAATCGGATGAAACCAAGGTAATATCCGGTGTGCCACAAGGTACGGTGCTAGCTGCAATATTGTTTGTTGTTATTATGATTGAAGACATAGACAGTAATGTTAAGGATTCGGTAGTGAGTAGTTTCGCTGATGACACAAGAATAAAGTAGAGAAATTACTTGTGATGAAGATAGGAACGCTCTATACAAAGAGACCTTAACAAAGTATATGATTGGGCAGAGGTAAATAGGATGGTATTTAACTCTGATAAATTTGAATCATAAATTATGGAGACAGAGAAGGAAAGCTATATGCATATAGGGGACCTAATAATGAGGCAATCACAAATAAGGAAGCAGTTAAAGACCTTGGTGTGATGATGAATAGGAACATGTTATGCAATGATCAAAATAGCAATTCTGTTGGCAAAATGTAAAGCAAAAATGGGAATGTTGTTACGGGCACTTCAAAACAAGAAAAGCTGAACACATGATTATGCTTTATAAAACATATGTTCGTAGTCCACTTGAATATTGCAATATGATATGGTACCCACACTATCAAAGGATATTGCACAAATAGAGAGTGTACAAAGGGTCCTTTACAGCTAGAATAGAAAGAAGTTAAGGACCTAGACTACTGGGAAAGACTACAATCCTTAAAATTATATAGTCTAGAAAGGAGAAGAGAACGCTACATGATAATTCAGGCATGGAAACAGATAGAAGGAATAACAGAAAATATCATGGAACTAAAAATATCAGAAAGAGCAAGCAGAGGTAGATTAATAGTGCCCAAAACTATACCAGGCCGGAAAAATAAAGGAAAGCACACAGGACATTAATCCACTACGCACCAGCATCGATAATGCAGCGTCTATTCAATGCGTTGCCAGCTCATCTGAGGAATATATCAGGAGTGAGCGTAGATGTGTTTAAGAATAACTCGACAAATATCTAAACTGCATCCCAGACCATCCAAAGATTGAAGATGCAAAATATACCGGAAGATGTACTAGCAACTCTCTGTAGACATTAGAGGCGCCTCACTGAGGGACCTGGGGGCAAACCCGAACGAAAAACTGTAAGGTCTGTAAGGTCTCTCTCTCTCTCTCTCTCTCTCTCTCTCTCTCTCAGATTTAAATAAAATGTACGCAAATTTTGTCTCCAAAATATCATTCCTCCTGTAAGCGAATAAAATTACCACCTAGGAAAACATCCCAGCCACAGGCTAAGTAAGGCCTCAGTTAATCAGTTAATAATGGGTCCCTTCAGTAACAAACTTCATTAGCTATAAGGCTTGAAAACCCACATAACGAGTATGCTGTCAAGAAGAGAGAGAGAGAAAGAAATCGCCCTTTATAAAGCTGCTGTCATAGCCTGAATGCTTCATACGCAATTTGTTCAGGTTGAGAGAGTAGGAGTCGCGCACCACCCATTCACAGCGGGTGATTTTTCTCTTCTTTATTAAAATGAGTCTTCGTCGGCTCCAGTCCTTCTAAAGGTTTCTAAAGCCACGGCCACCATAAGATTCCGACGCTTCCGTCGTAAACAACAAAACACAGAAAGGAACTACTTCCTAAAGGACACCACAACGCAGAGTTACCAAGCTACAGTCCTACCGTGTCGACTAGAACAGAAAACTGCCAACACACAAAAATATTATATATATATATATATATTTATATGTGTGTGTGTGTTATTTATATGTGTATGTGTGTATATAATAAATATATAGTATATATATACATACATACCCATATATCTAAATACTGTGCTCATGCGAGCTAGCGCTTATATACAGGCATACAATAAACAATTACTTTTCTTCAGTCTCACGGCCTTTAAAAAGCCAGCTTATTGATGTATGAAAGCAACAAATCCTCCTAAACTGGTTACTGCGACGAAAATGAATTCGACATAATGGGAAAATCATCAAGAAGTTTCCTCACATAAACTCATTACAAGAGAGAATTAGTATTTTACAAAATCTTCAATACAAAATACTATAGTTACAATAAGAATTTTACAAAATCTCAAATACAAAATAATACAGTTACAATGCTGACCAGTAAAAAAAAAAAAAAAACTTACAAAAGCACAACGAAGAAATGCCAAGCAAAACAATTTAGAAGACAACCTTACAAATGAATAAACAAACGTAAACATGCTGCCTTGACCTTAAGCGGTTCACACCCTTTTCTGGGCGCTACGCTTAAGCACGCCCGTCATTATCAAGAAAGGACAGGATGTAGCTGAATTAATCCAAGAGGTCATTCACCAAGCAGATGCGGCTGTGGCTGCCAGCGGCAGATGGAGAGAGAGAGAGAGAGAGAGAGAGAGAGAGAGAGAGAGAGAGAGAGAGAGAGGCTGGGTCTATAGTAATATAAAAGTAGTAGTAGTAGTAATATACTACCAAGAAAACGTACATTGCAAAAGAATTGTAGAAAACAAGAGGCAGCAGATGAGAGAGAGAGAGAGAGAGAGAGAGAGAGAGAGAGAGAGAGAGAGAGAGAGGCTAGGCCTATATGTTTCCTGTAGAATGACAGTAGTAGTAATAGTAGTAGTAGTAAGTTAGTAGTAATATACTACCAAGAAAATGCCCACTGCAAAAGAATTGTAGAAAATAAGGGGCAGCAGAGAGAGAGAGAGAGAGAGAGAGAGAGAGAGAGAGAGAGAGAGAGAGAGAGAGAGAGAGAGAGAGGCTGGGCCAATAGGTTTCCTGTAGAATGACAGTAGTAGTAGTAGTAGTAGTAGCAGTAGTAGTAGTAGTAGTAGTAGTAGTAGTAGTAGTTGTTGTAATACATAGTAGTAATCTAAAACCAGGAAAACGCATATTGCAAAATTGTAGAAAATAAGAGGAGAAGAATGTTCTTGCAATGTCTAATATACTAAAGTATCAAAGAGAGCCGCGGAGAAATGGAAGAGCAGTGCAGTAAGCGAAGAAGAGATAGCAGCAGCAGCAGCAGCAGCCACCTTTCAGATTCTCAGGGGCCACGCCCACTGGAGCAGGATTCCTCCAGACCTAAAGTTGCTCCTATACGTGTGGAGGCATGAACATGGGAGACATCGTGACGCCCGTAGCACTTTCTCCTTCTCAGAGCAGAGGAGAGAGAGAGAGAGAGAGAGAGAGAGAGAGAGAGAGAGAGAGAGAGAGAGAGAGAATGTGTGCAACCCAAGTGGCCTCATCTAGCCGAAAGAATTTTGTGATAACATGTCATCCTTCGTAAACCTGAAGACCTTTAGAAATCTAAGTAGGGAGATCATGAAAAAGTGAGACTAATACTGATGAAAGCGACAGGCATCCTTGAATAACAACATAAGAAAGTTTACTACAGAATTCCGCAAAACCAGAAGGTGGGTGAGAATTCCAAAGCTTCCTTGACAGTAGACGGGGAGTATCAGTAACCTAACAAAACGTAACTTGCCCTATTAATACCTTCCATAAAAGTCTTCAAATTTTCAACATTAAACCTCGCATTTTAAACTTCTCTTAACTTTTTAACACAAACAATTCTACTTACTTGACTCGACTTACTCAAGTGATTTCGAACATCAAGCGACCGAGTCAAAGAGCGAATAGAGAGGGCACACTCACGCGAACATCCACCCCAAGAAGTTTTCCAGGGAAATTATCGTCAGTAGGGCAAAAGACCGAGCGCATTGTCTTTCCAGCGCTAACGATAACCCCAAAAGGACCTTTCCCATGACAATAATAATGATGGTGATGAGGAGAATGATGGGAGTCCTACATAAACGCAAACCAGCTTTTTGTTCTCCGATTCTCGAGGGTAAAAGGTCGGTCACTGATGGCAGGTGAAGATTTTCGACTCTATCTCTCTTCGTTCATGCTTCCCCATTCTCCTCTCTTCTTTAATCTCCGTTTTCCAGACAACGCAACCTTTCCGCCTAACCTTTAACTTCTGCAACATTTCTCTGCTACCGCAGACAAGACAATGCCAGCCAGGAAGCTACATTAGCTTCGTAATGATATTAACAACGGAAGAAAACGACCCCATTATCAAGGGCTCAAAAGTTCATTCCACATTTATGCAGAATATCACATTTACCTTTTCACTGCAATAACATATGCACATTATATATATATATATATATATATATATATATATATATATATATATATATATATGTATGTATGTATGTATGTATGTATGTATGTATGTATGTATGTATGTGTAATATATATATATATATATATATATATGTATTGTATGTCTATATATATATATATATGTATGTATGTATGTGATGTATATATATATATATATATATATATATATATATATATATATATATATATATATATATAAAAGTAAACGTGAACTGTCAGGGATATCAAAATGTTAACCTAGCACCTTTCTTACGTTGGTTGAACACGATCTATGACAAAACTGGCTTTTGAAAATGACAAGCAAATAATAATCGAAAGCTATTAAATTAATGGAGAGGAATCAACAGTCAAGATAAATACCCTTTCTTAAAGATATCCTAATTATTACTCGAAAACTAGTAATTTATCTGGGGTCATAAAAATGAATAGCAAAATGCTGTATTTGCACACATACATACATACATACAGAGAGAGAGAGAGAGAGAGAGAGAGAGAGAGAGAGAGAGAGAGAGAGAGAGAGAGAGACCTGATGGTTCCAATGCTCAGTAATAGGAAATTAACTCGCCGAGGCTTTCCTGAATGCGTATTCGGTCACTGTTTGTATTAGTTATCAAAAACAAAGAAGTCGGATCTAACTTTGGAATTGGATACTAGACGCCAGATGGAGGTTCAATTGTGTGTGCGTGTGTATGAAAGAGAGAGAGAGAGAGAGAAAGAGAGAGAGAGAGAGAGAGGAACTGTAATCACCAACCGTGAAGCGCTCACCAATAGCCTATAGATTTTGCTACTTATACAGAGGTACGCATATTTTATCATACGAGGAATAAAAAACACGCACACTATACTTTCCCCGTCCTAAATTCAAAAGGTTAACAATGTTCGGTCTCGTTTATCTCTCTCAATCTTTCTTTTTCATACCAAGTTAACGATTATTAACTCGGGTCACATGCGTGACCGAAGGGAACGAAATAATAATCATGTTTACTTTATCTTCCTCAGTTATCAGCCTTTTCCACATGAGAGGAGACTTCCTCGAGTGCTTTTAAATTTCCGATTACAAGCTAATTGCAATTCGCAGCTAGGAGTCCTATTCCATGACCTATTTCAGCTGCTCGCCCGAGTATACGCCAACGCTATCTTGAACTGAAAAGTCTGTCACTCATTCAAACAATGACAAGAAATCCGTGAAGAGGAAATGATCGGTTTGAGAGGGAAAAATATAAAGCGATTACGACGAGGAAGGAAACAGGTGCAAAATAAACAAATAGATTAATTAATAAATAACAAGAGTTATGAAGAGGTTCATTGATTCTGTATACTGAATAAAAAAGGAAGATCACCGATATAGAAAAAATAAGACTAAACAAGACGAGGAGATGAGAAGATACGGCAGACAAAGGAAGAAGACCTGAGAGGTACGAAGATACGAAGGCTTAGGAAGATGAGGAACAGAGGCCACAGTGAAAGTTCAACTAGAACATACTTTTGGGGCAATAATATTAACATCACGACCAAACAATTCTCGTCCGTTCCGCACCGCGGGAGGGACCGCAACCGGCCCTCGACACCCGAAAACATTCCGGGATAGTTGCAATAGCAACGGGTTGTGTGTATGGAGAGAGAGAGAGAGAGAGAGAGAGAGAGAGAGAGAGAGAGAGAGAGAGAGAGAGATTTCTCTCCAATACTCAACACAATGACGACCGCAGACAACGCTGCCAAAACATAAAAAGTGAATATTCTTGAAATGCTATAAACAAGGCGAGACAATAGGTTCTTCCCAATGAGTATTGCTATTGAATAGACATAAAACAAAGTCTAGCTGCAGCTACAGGGTCGTCGTAGTCTCTGGGAAAAACAAGAGACATCATTTTGAAAAGAAATAAGTTACAGAACAACCAAATATTTCGAACGATTTGGTAAACCTAAAACGTAAATAAAGTGCAATATCTTTCACACATTAAAATTATTATTTTGTACAGCCTCAAACGAAAAACGTAGATTAAAATGAGTTGCGTAACGAAAAGGCGTATTTTCGTTTCAACTTAAAACGAAAACAAAACCATAAAACAGCCTTGCTTAAGACAAATGGCTGTCGATCTAATTATGTGAGAGATAAGGTTCTGGATAAATAATAAAACAACACACCACTCACATAATATTCAGCAAGAACCCTGACGAGACATTCGTTACTCTTAACGCTAATGAAAGAGCCTCTCCCAATTCTGCTAAAAGCTCCTGCACCTTCGTAGCCTCCTCCAGAGTACAAAAAATTTGGGGGTAAAAAAAATCCGAAGAAAAATGGCCCAATGGCCAAGACCATTCTTATGGAAAAGGCAAGACAGGACATAAACGTAAGATAAAGGAGGCTGTCAAGGCAGTTTCTTAGAGACAGAACACAGTATACGTAGACCAGGAGATAATGTATAGGAAGGAAGGAAGGGGCCAGAATTCGTAAGGTAGTACTAACCCCCCAACCCAACCCCACCCTCCCTACCAATTCCCAAAATACCTACTACCCCCCTCCCCCCATTTCCATGTCTCGCAGAAGCTATTCAAACGTCGTTGGGCAATTCGCTTCCATTTACTCGAAAGGGCTTTCACTGAGGTCGCGCCTTGCTAGTTTTCGCATTTCTCTCTCTCTCTCTCTCTCTCTCTCTCTCTCAACCATTCTATTTGTAATTCATCTTATTCTTTTCCCTCATTCTTTTAATATCTTAGTCTTTATCTATTACGATTAAACTTTCTCCATCTTCATCTTCTTTACGCCAATCCTCCCAACATTTTGGCATCCATTTCTCTCCTTTAATTCTCTCATTCTCTTCGCAACTTTTATCATCCATCTCTCTTAGTCACTGCTTTCCCTCATTCCTTTAATACCTTATTCTTTATCTAATATGATTAAACTTTCTCAATCTTTATCTTCTTTACGTCACTCCTCCCAACATTTTGGCATCCATTTCTCTCCTTAAATTCTCTCATTCTCTTTGCAACTTTTATCATCCATCTGTCTCCCTTACAACTTTTGGCCATTTCTCTTGTTCTCTGCAACTATTTTCTAATTGCATCTTTTTCACATACGACTTTTCGATCTCTTTCGTTCTTTCCTGGTAGCATTGCAACAATAATCCATTACCTTCGTTCACCTTCTTCCAGAGTTTACGGTCTGAGTGTCAACATCCAACTTCCCAAACTCTCCAAAGAGAGAGAGAGAGAGAGAGAGAGAGAGAGAGAGAGAGAGAGAGAGAGAGAGAGAGAGACTTTCAGCACGAGTGATCTTTATGACCACGAGCCTGACATCACTTTGTTATGAGACACAAAGACTCCAAGAGATGGAAGATATTTATGACCAGATCGCGACGTACTATACCTCAGTATAAGAAGTAGAAAGCAAGTGGAATTGGAAAAAGAAACAGTCGATGGATTGTACACAAAGCTGAGTAGATGCTGACTAAATGTGCGAGGATACATAATATTAGCGTGTTGTGGTGTTTAAGAAACAACTCCCCTCACATACGTTAATACGTACATTGATATATACACATACGCGCATACGAGTATATATATGTGTATATATATATATATATATATATATATCTATATATATATATATATATATATATATATTTATAAAAGTTTGTGTGTATATATATATATATGTGTGTATATATATATATATATATATATATATATATAGTTTTGTGTGTAATATATGTTAATATGTGTCTGTAATATAAACACAGACACATATAATATATACACAAACATATATATATATATATATATATATATATATATATATATATATGTTTGTGCGTATGCATGTGTGGCGGTTATGTGTCTTTGTGAGTCTGTCTGTCTGTTTATATATGGATCTATGTATACGATAGACAATACAACAAAGCTATACAAATAAACCTCAAAAAAGACTCGACGCTGCAATACCTTTAGAAAAAAATAACTAGTCGTAACAAGTATTTTCCTCCCGACAATTACAAACAATTAAACCGGTTGAAGTCAAAGGTTATTTGCATAAAGAACTCTCCCCTGCAGGCTACGAGAGGATGAGCAGCCCATCCAAAACTGAACTCGATGTAACCACATCTCATTCCTCATAAATCTTAACTTCATTTTTTGTTTTACTCCCCTGAATCTGACTTGGCCAGAAGATGGGTAAGTTAACGAGATATTCTATCTCATTAGAGTTCGTTTGGTTTTTATTATACTACTGCCACATATTATTCAAACGCATTTACACACTACACAAGCGTGTAAGCACGCACACACACACAGAAACACAAACACACACACACACACACACACACACACACACACACATATATATATATATGTGTATATATATATATATATATATATATAATATACGTATATATATTATTCTATATATATATACGTAATATTAAGGTGCTCTGACCTTCAGAGATCGTTTTTTAAAAGGCATTATGTCTGTATATATACATTTATATATTTCTACACTGTATCACTATATACTTGTGTGCGTCAATATATATATATATATATAATAATATATATAATAGATATATATATATATATATATAATATAACGTATATATCTATATATATATATATATATATATATACATATTGACGCAGACAAGCATATAGTGATACAGTGTAGAAATATATAAATGTATATATACAGACATAATACCTTTAAAAAACGATCTCTGAAGGTCAGAGCAACTTAATATTTTAGCAACAGTGAGACGATTCTAGGAAATAAATATAACACAATGAAATGGTAGCATGAAAATCCTATTAGCCTTGTATAGCGTTGGCACCATTGTGTCGAAAATTACTGAGTTTCGTGTTCTGTTGGTGATAATTTCCTCCGCACAATTACAAGTACAGTCGCATGTTAATCCCACAGCAATGGAGCAAAAATTAGCTCGCGTAGTCTACGTATACCCAGAGGTGTCATGTCTCTCAAATACTACGTGTTTATTCTTGAATAATCTTTAAAAAAAAAAAAGAGAAAAATCTCCCGTTCCCTAAACGTGATTAGAAAGTATGGTTCCATATTTACCAGTGCCGTATGGTATTGAAATATTAAGACTTAAAGTTTTTTTTCAGCAAGTTTCCTACTGAAATTTTGAGGGTTATGCTTAAAAAATTATGAATTTCGTCTTTAATAACATCACGTATCTCAAGACTATTTCAAACCACTACGGGAAGTTCATTTTAAATACCTGACTTGTCAGTTTACCCGTGGAATTGAACCCAGAATATATGGGAATATATAATTCGGACAAATTGGCACTTGGAAAGGCAGGAGTTACTAAAAACATTCAGTTCTAGAAATCAAACGTCAAAGGCACGACAGCTCTTAAAAGCATCATAATACATCCACAGAAAGTCCTCTTTCGTATAACGGCAGGACAGCATGTGTGGAATGTCTGAAATCACAGAGATTCATGTCCGTGCAATGGTTCGTCGACCGTCAACATTTCAATTTACAGGGCAAATGGAATTCCTGGTCATCACGCTGAATAGAGTAGCATATATTCATGCAGTCATTTTAATCATTATCATCATATTTATTTTTATTCTTATTGGTCTGAAGTCGGAACTACTGAGGTAAAGGGAGAATGTGGAATACACGTCTACAAAATGCATAAACACATCTCTTGGCGTATAATCCATCATTAAGCGTCGACAACCTAAAATTAAATTTCAATGCCTTAACACCAGTATCTCTTTAAAATTGTGGACGATTCACGAGCCTTACATATAAATGCAAAAGACAAACACTAAATTAACATAAAAAAAAAGTGTGAATCAAGTGAGAATATCGGAAAGACTAACAAAGAAAACTAGAAATATTTTTAAATAACTTTTAAAATGTAATAAGAATAACACTAAATCAACATAAAAAGTGTGAAGCAAACAATAATACCGCAAAGAATAAAAATGGAAAATAGATATAAAATAAGTATTTAAAATGTAAACAGAATAAAAATCTCCAACGAAACTTCCCTCCGACGAGCCCCCCACAAGCAGCCCAACCCTCCCAGAAGGCTACCCGAAAATCAACGGGGGCCTAAAAGGGAAGGGGTGGCTGGAGTTGATGGTGAGAGGGGGTGGGGGGAGTCTCCCATCGCTCACCCATAGCTGCAGTAACGGATCAAACGAAGAGAAACTCGAAAACAACTTCCGGTACAACGACTCCCAAATAATCGGCCGTCATGTCCGGCTACCGATCACCACCACCACCACAACCATCATCATTTTGGCTTGATAGGGAGCGATGTCCTCCCCTGGAAGGGAAGGAAGGATTCCACCAAGCTGGGAGTCCGTGAACTTTTAGGTTTAAATGCGAGTCTTTTACACAGGAGATTCTCTTGTTTCTGTCAAAACTTTTGTAAATCATGACAAGCGTTCAGTCAGAATGATCTTGTGTTGTTGGCCAAACTTGAAAGTTCATTGTTAGTTTAAGGACACACTGAATTTTGCCCAAAATTTCGAATTGCAAGTAATCAGTTACTTTATTCTTTTAATTTTATACATTAAATTTCTATAGATTTCCAGTCAGAATACCTATTTCTCTTAACCTTACATTCTTTTAATTTTGTCAAAAATTTCGAATTACAAATATAATCAGTTACTTTACTCTTTTAATTTTATACATTATTTAATTCTTATATATTTCCAATCAGAATACCTAAAATTTCTCTTAACCTTACATTCAAGACACTATTCTTTTAATTTTGTCCAAAATTTCGAATTACAAGTAATCAGTTATTTTATTCTTTTTCATTTTATACAGTATTAAATTTCTGTAGATTTCCAGTCAGAATACCTATAATTTCTCATAACCTTACATTCAAGACACTATTTTTTTAATTTTGCCCAAAATTTCAAATTACAAGTAATTAATTACTATGTTCTTTTCATTTTATGCAATATTAAATTTCTTTAGATTTCCTGTCAGAATACCTATAATTTCTCTGAACCTTACACTCAAGACACTATATATTCTTTTAATTTTGTCCAAAATTTCGAATTACAATTAATCAGTTGTCCTATTCTTTTCATTTTATACAGTATCAAATTCCTATATATTTCCAGTCAGAATAACTATAATTTCTCTTAACCTTACATTCAAGTTTACTAGAACTTTTCAATTGCATAATATTCATGTATTTGGTAGAAGCTTTCAACATGAATGTAGGTTTCCTGCTAGATAATTCTTTTACCTGGGTCCAAATTTTCAAGTTCAACAGACGCTCTCAATAAGCAAGTTAAGCCAAGTCAATTTACTCACGTAGGAGAATCTTCAAAATCACTTTTAGGAAACATTTATCAGTATTAACAATCTTTGCACTAACAGTAAGCCATATTAGGTCCCATTAACCTTATGAATATCTGGTTATCACTCTCAATCCTGAGGGAATAATGGTGAAAAATCCGAAATACACCATTTGCGTGTCATTCGCTCATTATCAGTAATCATGTCAATCAAAAATTTTGAAGAGAGCACTCTTGCTGATAAGACTGACAGATCCTCATCTCCGTGATGCTCGAATCCATTGGAAGAATACAGGATCCAGATTGTGGTCATGCTTTCAGGTAACCGTTACTGCTTCCGCTACTTTGGAGCAAATGTTGCTGCAACTGCTACTTCAAATCATCCAAAGCTATTATTTCTCTTTTCGAGCAACCGCTGCTGATAATGATACTTTGGAGACAATGGCTATTTTCAAGTAACCGACAGAAGATTAACTAGCTTCTTGTGCACAATTATGCCTTTTTAAATAGGGTGATTAAATAATTAGAGAAATTATAGCGCCTGACGCTGATATTCAACAATATTCAGTTCTCAAATTCGTCTTTTAATAGGTTTTAACTATGATGATCACCTGGAATCACTGATGGAAAACGATATAAGTCACACTTTCCAGTTTACGGGAAACAACAATTCATTGCTGGTGATGATTTACGCAATACTGAAATTCCCCATAGCGATGACTCCCAGGTACCAAATTCTAAGGCGGTTACTTCAAGGGGCACCCAACACGCGCTGCATACGAGCGTCCTTGCGCTGCTAATTACGTCAAGAGGTACTCCTCAAGGAAGTACACCTGGCCACGTATCCTGGACATGAATCCAAGAGCACCTCTGAAGCTGTACAGTGAATGTCAATTTGCCCCAAATCCAAGCAAAGGAAATGCTATCTAAGAATCTCCGAATGCCACATGACTCAGGGTAACGTGTCTTAACTTTTGAGAGAGAGAGAGAGAGAGAGAGAGAGAGAGAGAGAGAGAGAGAGTATATGAAAAACAGATTACAATCAGGCATTAGTGACATTTAGTAAAATCTATCAGATAATCATGTCTGTTTATTTTTATTTTATTTCATTTTTTTTTTTGCTAATTTTATATCTGGCGGTCATTTGAGTGTTGTGTTGCAACTTTATTGCAATCAAAGTTTTCGTCTTACGGTTCTCAGCCAGTCTTTTTGGAGGAGGTTGTTCTGCCTAATGAGTATTAATTGGGAATGTCTGCCGACAGCGTTGGTGTGAGTGTCTTGTCTGGTTCCTACGCTCCACTCGCCAGTATATTTCCTATGGTTCGATTCCCAAGAAAGATGAAACGCTTGGTTTCCGTTAGACGAAACCTGGGTGGAGAAGGGTATTGTGCTCGGCTACGAACCTGTTCCCAAAAGATGACACCTTCCGGCGCCATCCTTCGAAAGGTAAATGACGATTGGAGTACACATAAAAATTATCTATCTATACACACACATACATGCTAAAAAATCACAAAAGTAAGCTCGTGATTTTGTTTATTAGCTGAAGCCACTAGGAAAGTTAAAAATGAAAAGACAGAGAGCCAAGTACTTTCGTGTATTTAACACATCTTTGTGCCCCCGAAGATGTGTTAAATACACGAAATAAGTTGGCACTCTGTCTTTTCATTTTTAACATTACTAGTGGCTTCAGTTAACATACATACATATATAAATGCATTTATGCATACATACGTACACACACACGCACACGCACACACGCACACACACACATATATATAGTATATATATATATATATAATATATATATATATATATATATCTTCAAAATCGAATGCATTAAAATCCAAATATTTTAAACAAAACATGTAGAAGGATGTATACACACACTCAACAGAGAAACAAGTATATACAACCAAATCCCTAAGATGTCCCTTAAACTACTGGCATGGGGCTCCGGTCACAGAAGCCGCTGAAGTCATAACCAGACGCTATAAATACGAGAGGCGGCATCATCATTCATCCCTCGAGATGAGAGAGAGAGAGAGAGAGAGAGAGAGAGAGAGAGAGAGAGACTTCTTCCTGGTTTCTAAGCCTCTCACGCACCACACGCTTAGATGACTATACGCTCGCTTGTCATTCAATAAAAACAAATACACACTTTCCTCGCAGAGACGACTGAAAAGTAAATGAACCGTTGGAGCTTCTCAGTCTGCCTACTTCCATGCAAAACCAATCTCTCTCTCTCTCTCTCTCTCCTCTTTGAGACATCCTAATCCTTGTAACTCCTTGTAACTCTCTCTCTCTCTCAAAGTAAATGAACCGTTCGGCCACCTAACTCTGCCTCCGTGGAAACTCTCTCTCTCTCCTTTTCGTTGATTGTCATATTTCTGAGCTACTCCTTCCACTAGGCAGGTTCATTACCATCGTGTACGCGACTCATCGAAATATATAATAAAAAAAAAATTTAAGTGTGGGGGATTGGGGCCAAAAAGTCACGGTATTTGCAAGTGTCACGCTTCTTGCAAAAGGGGGAAACTACGCTTTGATGTAGGCAGTTCTTATCTAGAACATTTTAAAAAAGAAAAAAAAAAAAAAAAAGATGGAGACGAAGGGGGAAGGAAAAAGTATGTCTGTGAGCGTCGTTTAGCGTAATAACATCCGCCTACAACTCGAGATTTCTTTGTGGAAAACACATGGCGGTTGTTTTTCTCTTTCTTTGTGGGTAACATATGTCAGTTGTTATTCAGTGTTTAAAAGCGACGTGGGTGTGTGTCGCTTGCCGTAAATACATCCGCCAAAATATCGAAATCGATTCCTTACATTTCTTTTTCCAATTTTCAACGATGAAACAGGAGTCATTATTGTGTTTTAATCAATGACTAAATTGCGTTATTGTAAATATGTCAGCACATATAGACAC
>NC_087218.1:41254782-41312282 GCF_015104395.2 Macrobrachium nipponense
TTAATTACCTGATATTTTACGTTCGGTGACATGAAATAAATTGACAAATTAACAGGTAATAATGCAAAATTGCATTTTTATACTTCATCATTATCAGAACTGGTGACAATTCTTTTTAATGGCGGGAACACTCAAATAGGCATATTAAACAAAGCAGTGTTATGAAGCAGTAAGAAATAAAACGACGGTATTAATGGACTCGCCTTTCTTAGGTGATGATAGAGCGGCCTCATCTGAGGACCAGATTTAATTGCGATGCCAGTTAATTCTATCGATCAGTCGAGATGATCGGATAAGGAGAGAAAATAGCAGCTTTTAGAAAACTTGAAACAAGATGCTCCTCGCCCGAGCATCACGCAATTCATTATCTCCAGGCCCTCTGTTTAATTCTCGATAGGCCTCCCTCTGTCCTAATTAAGATAAAAATCTACTAAACAAGGCCTGTCAAGACATAACAATGACGTTTCCTCCCCTTCTTTTTTTTTCTTTTTTTTACTTTTTGTTCTTTGTCTGGCTATTCAGAGGTTAACAAGAGGGGTCCCTTTTCCTGGGACCTTTCCATCATCTCCCCATCATCTCCAGGCCATCTTTGTTTCTTGGCGTAGAACAACAACAACAACAACAACAACAACAACAACAACAATAATAATAATAATAATAATAATAATAATAATAATAATAATAATAATAATAATAATAATAAAGAAAAAAGAAAAAAAGCGGCTCCTTCATAATCCGCATGCCGACGAAGAAAATCATATTTTCGGAGGTCATATTCCGAGGCGAAATCTCCTGATTACAAGAGGAGGAGAGGGTCTAATAATCTCACGAAAAAAAAAGTAAATTAGAGACTTGAGAGAGGAACCTAAATACCAGAAGAAAAAGTTAAAGTGCAGCAAACATTTTCAACATTAATAACTGCAAAAAAAGTAAATTAGAGACTTCAGAGTCCTAGGAACCTAAATACTGGAATAAAAGTAAAAGTGTAGCAAACATCTTTAATATTAATCAATGCAAAAAATAAATAAATAAATAAACATGGAAGATTCAACTTTAATGGTACGGAGTTATTAGATGTAATATTTTCAAAAGATAAAAACAAACGTTTACCCTGAGAATACGTATATCACGCAAGAAAAACGTCTAACACTGATATTAAAACCCCACCATACTGGGTACTTCAAATCCTATCCTTATATCAGACTGTGAGCACAAAACTTAATCCAAAATGAACGAACACTTAAAAATGGCCTTATATATGCCATCATCTTACACAACACCCTTCCACATAATGGAAATATAAAAGGGAGAACTCAATACATGTACACAGAAAAAAAAAACAATATATATTCACCATGTCCAAAGCAAATGTTAGAGAAGAAATGTCAGCTTGAATAGTAGGACGCTCGCGAGTCACAGATAGCAAAGCTTAACAAATTAATATCAAAGACACATTTGACTTGTAAGACCCTACAGATCGATATCCAAGGTACCTTTCCAGAGTTGGATGGAGACCAATCCATCGATATTTACGAGTTGATATGGAAACAACAAACACCAGGATCTAACAGACGGGTACTTGACAACGTGACCACGATCCACCCTTAAAAATTTGAATGAAAAACTCTCAAAAAGACAGCAACATGAAAGAACGAGAATTAAAAAAAAAACCTGTCTGGATGAAATTATAACGCTCCAGACGACAATGATGGATATATGACTTGCAAAACAAGAAATTACAGTTCCTCCTGGAAACAAAAGATAAAAATTTTACCTTCTGGAAACCAGCATCCTGGAAATCCCAGGTTATACCTGTGACTTTCTAGCAAAGGGGGAAAAGGATGATCTCACATTAACCAACAATGTAAACACTATCCACCTAAAAGCCAAGGTTTAAAATACGACACGGAAAGCAAGTAAGACAATATAACTTCTTGAGAGTTAGGGGAGAAAGATAGTGTGCTGAGGATGGTTGGTACCGGTACAGATGATCTATTTCTTAGGCCAACTAATTTTTACACTAAGCCAACTAATTTTTACACTAAGTCTTCAGGACAGGTGTATGGAGAGGCTAAGGTTATGCAAATTTTCTAAACGGGGTTCATTCAAGATTCAACAGTTAAAAGTATGAGTATCTCCATTGTCTTGTTATACACTTGATCCAACCCTCTTAGGAGAAACGACTTTATAAATTTATATATATATATATATATATATATATATATATATATATACTTATGTATACTTATGTATATAAACAACTAAATACAGATATATAAATAGATATATATACATTAATATATATATATATATATTATATATATATATATATACTATATATATATATGTGCGTGTGTGTGTGTGTATTAATATATACACATTATATATAATACATATAGTCTATATACATACACGATATAATTACTCATTTATCCTGATATTACATTAGTAGCCTACACACGTTTATGTGATTATATAATATATATATCAATAACATATAATATACACATTATAAATAATATATATAGCCTAGTCTGTATACATACACGATTACTCATTTAGCCTGATATTACAGGAGTAGCCTACACACGTTTATGTGAAAAAAACTGAACTATTAATGGTCGTAGATGCAATTAACCGAATTCAAAAACTGAAAGAGAAATTTATTTTGCCCACGGAAACGCTGAAAAGGACTGAATGATTCATCTGTGACGTCATCAAGCGCATATTTTGAGATCGTCAGCAACAAGAGGCTTTGATGAGAGTCGCAACAATAGTCAGATCAGGATGCAACTGCATTAGAGCTCTAAAAAAAATAAAAGTTTCTAAATACACGTCGTCACAGACCAATAGGTAGGTCACAAAGAGGATGATATCATTCTGGTTTCGAATTTGTTCAATAAATAGCTCATGTTGACGTCAATCATTAAACTCTCTCTCTCTCTCATCCTCTTCTCTCTCACTCTTCGTCTCTCTCTCTCTCTCTCTCCACGAGACACACACACACACACGAAAACACGCGCAATGTGTGAGTGTGTGTGTATATAAATATATATATATATATATAAATATATATATATAGACATACGTATATTATACACATATATCTAAGTATATACATAATTAATATATATATAATATATAGTATTATATCTAAAATAATATATATATAGATATATATATATGATATATATATATATATATATATATACACGGTATTGTACAGAGAGAGAGAGAGAGAGGAGCGAGAGAGAGAGACGAGAGAGAGAGAGAGAGAGAGAGAGAGAGAGAGAGAGAGAGAGAGATAGGATTTAAGTAAACTTTCTTAAACACATTCAAGTAATCTCGAGTACCTTTTGGTGAAACCTACTACAGTTACATAAACATTCCAAAACATTTGAAATTCTGTACACGAACCAAGCAAATAATCGGTGGTCATTTCAGAGTATTGTCAATTCACAAGCAAACATTTGACATAGTAGCACATGCCGTTCTATTTGCCAAAATAAAGCTGGCCAAAGTTGCAAAATCATCTAATCGACTACAAAACGCTTTTGGAGTTTTTATTAACTTGCGACAGTTGGCATCATTAAATTATAATGATAAAATATTTATGAACAGAAACTTTCATAATTATTTTCATTATAATATCCAGCCAATAACAACATTTTCAATAATGTTGTACATAAAAGTGGTAAAGATAAAACGTGATGTAAAAACAATAAAAATGAGAAAAAAAATTATAAACAGAAATAATTATCAAAAGACCATGAACTTACGTCGTCGCATCATCAAAGACACTTGAAACGTAAATATCATGAAGATTCATATATAGGTAACCTCAAATATTAATTGCAGTGATCATCAGTTGACTTATCTAAATTCTGAAGGAGATTAAAATGATCGTGTTACTGCAGCAGAGGAAAGCGTAAGAGATATCTGAGATAAAAGGGAGTATAAGTAGATACAGTGAGCAGCATCGGCTCAGATACAAAAACGAAAGCCAGCTGTTTCCCTTTGAGATAAAAAAATATAGGATAGGGAAGAGCAAGTAAAAGTTACTGTTTCTATAATCATTACTAAAAATTATCAAACATAAGGCCATTAGGCCTAACTTGAGGAACGAACTCTTTCAGAATACTATGCCCATGTTCAAATTATTAAAGCAAAAATATGAAGGAAAATAAGCCCAACTGATGCCAAGCGCAATCAGAGAAAACGGATTGTCAATCAACGTAATTATAATCTTAATAATTGCCAAATCGTTGCAATTATAATTTTTAAGAAATAAGATAAATAATAACACTTCCTATAGCGCCCAGAATCCACATATCGGCAGCAATTGCTCGAAAAAAAAAAGTTAAAACAACGGCGCATGGGGGGTTTGAAATGAAGTATTGCAGCCTCTTTTACCCTGACCGGCATATGAAAGTCCAAGATCATAATATATTAGCTTATCTCGAGGGAAAGTATGGGCAGAGTGCTCTCATGCTGATCGGCCATTCATCAAATGTATATGTGGATCAATAGTTCGTGACCTTATGAATCACGTGCGTAATTTCTTCGTGGAAGTGGGCACAGCTCCGAAAAAAATAAAGGCTCTTATGAATATAATTATATTGCGTCATTGAACCAAATATGGTAATTAGGATTATAATCAACATAAAAAGTAATCATGATTCAGACGATATAAAATATATATATATATATATATATATATATATAATATATATATATAATATATATATATATATATATAATATATATATATATATTATATATAGAGAGAGAGAGAGAGAGAGAGAGAGAGAGAGAGAGAGAGAGTGTTTACTGTTTACAAAGCTGCTATATTATACAGACCTTGTGCCCGAGCAGGACATTGTTCCTTGTACAGCCCGTTTAAAAATAAATCATGTAAGTTAATTTCCGTGAGATCAATAAGTACGTCAAATCATCCGTACATGGGCAATGACACATTTTTTTTACATCGCAGCTGCTAACTTCGAAAACAAAGCGTAAATGAAGAAATTGCAGAAATATAGTAAATTTCCTGGACTTGCCTTTAACAGTCTTCCGAAAACGAAATGTTCATGCACACTAATATCCGTTAGGATAGGTTTTCGTACCTGGTCCCTTAAAACATTAAAGCAAGGAACAACAGGAGAGTCCAAAGCACTATCATCATAAAACCATAATGAAAATTAAACAATGCCATGTTAGCCAGTGAGAGCACCTTCCTTTCACGTTAATTAACTTCTGAAATTAACTCCACAGCTCTGGGCCAGCTGAGTTTCTTCACAAGATATGGAAATATGGTTTTCTATAATGGTAATGAGGACAATGTTGATGAATACATCGCCGGGCTCTCTCTCTCTCTCTTCTCTCTCTCTCTCTCTCTATATATATATATATATAATATATATATATATATATATATATATATATATATATATATATATATATATAGTGTCTTAGCATACATCTATCTTGATGGTTCAGTGGTCCTAGACACTGTCAATCGTCGTCTCTGAAGCAGGAATCGGTTTGAATCCAGCCACGGATGAAGCTTTATCATTTACAATTCCCGTTGGGTGTTGAAGATATTTGTTGCCTAAAAATCGTGATATATGATATATATATATATATATATATATATATATATATATATATATATATATATATATACATATATATATATATATATATATATATATATATATATATATAATATATTCAGATATACAGAACTTTCAATTCCAACCAGACCAAATCGCATCTTTTTCTTAAAAAGAAAAAAATCCAAAAACCAAAATAAACAAATAAAATAAATAAAATGAAAAAAAATTCCAGCCACCTAATGTGATGGCGAATCCCACCCCACCCACCCACCCACCTTTACCCATCCCTCCAACAATTTAACGACGCAGATACCCCGATCCAAACCTAACCAGATGCCCTTAACTAATGACCAATGCTCCGTAACTGACAACTTTAATGGCGTATTCCAGATGCCCGAGTCTATTTCAGCTGGTCGATATAAAAAGAAGAAGAGGGACGTTGCAAAAGGACGGTTTATGCTTCATCGTCTCGATTCACCACCAAGAGCAATCTGGGGGTGGTCCCTGACGACTAGTTTGGATCTTATTGATCGTTTATTTTGATTTTACTACATTTACTGATCTCATATATTAACTCAGGCTTCGCTGTTATTGAAGAGGCGAGGCTCTGTATTTGTTGCTGCACTTATTCGAAAAATCAGTAAAATGCATTTCTGCCTGTTACCTAAACATCAGTTTTATTTCAGATTACTTCATAATCTAACAGTTGCTTAAAATCAGCTATAACTACATTTACGAGTTATGAAACCAAGTAATTTTACTTACTGCTAAAAGGTCTCTATTTTTCTTAAGAAACAAAACCAAATATAACATAAATATCATATAGCTTTTTACATAGTATGAGCTTGATGAGAGCGCAAATCCGTATTTAATAGAAGACACATACTATTGAACAACTGAAATATATCTATAACTTAGGAAAAGAAAGTAAAATCAATTTTGCTGACTAAGAGTAAATATGGGAAGTTTAACTTGAAATGAGAGGATTGAACATCGTACAGAACGAGGCATAATGCACTTATAAACAAACATCTACGTACAGGACTTACCTTAAATTTACGTAAAACTGTGTAAAACTGTATATAGTACATAATATAAGAGATAGTTGAAAAAATCAATGTTAAATGTTATGAAATAATTCATAGTTTAGGTTGCTTTTTCTATCCTAATACTACATACATACATACACACACACACACACACACACACATATATATATATATATATATATATATATATATATATATATATATATATATTATATATATATATATATATATATATACGTATATATATATATATTATATATATATATATATATATAATATATATATATATATATATATATATATATAATATATATATAAGCTGTCATTCCAATTACCACCAGTAATACCTGAGTCAGGGGTCAGGCCCAAAATCTCCCCCTGGGATGTTCAAAAAGCATATGTGCCGACAGGAACTGACACTTCTTATAGGGTACCCGTCCAAGCTCTGACCAGAAACAATACACAACTATATCTATATCAACATATCGACATAATAAGAAAACCCTCCCCAAAGGGCATTGGACACAACAGAGGACACCTCTGTCTGAAAGTATGCAAATGAGATGCTAATATGTAGGGTCACACCCGAGAAATTATATAAAAGAGCACTGTGAAATTTAAAACACACAAATAATCAATCCTGTTTAGCATAATCGCCTCTATCCATAATAAAACATTTCTGCAAACACATAAAAACTAATATTTCGTGGGGGATATCCCAAAAACGAAGAGGGCGTATCCACTGTGACGTTTTGCGCGAATGAATATCAAACGCAATTGGATATCTAGCGCATGTCTGTTGACATGCGTATCTTGGCAAACAAAATTTGCTGTGGCAATTGAATTTGGAACTGAGAGAGAGAGAGAGAGAGAGAGAGAGAGAGAGAGAGAGAGAGAGAGAGAGAACAAGGACATATTTACACTTGTCAATATCAATATACATACATAAATGTGTGAATGTATGTAGCCTATGTGTACGTATGTATGTATGTGTGTATGTGTAGTTTGCAGGAACACAGATCTGGGATGCACAGTGCAAATTCAAATTCTTCATTTTCTTAAATATTTGTGAATAAAGACTACTGGTTTGTATTTTATGTTTTATCCATCTATTACAATATTTAGTTTTCTTACGTCCTTCGTAACTGCTAAATTAAACCCCTGGCCTTTGGAACTGATACTGCAACGATGGTTACCAAAGTTGCAACAGAAAATCAGGTGATGTTGACAGCTGTGGCCTAATGAAGTTTGTCGTTTCCCTGCACTTGCTTGAGATGTTTTGACACGGGATTTTATTTATGTTTATCTGTGTTCTTGGTATATATTTCAGTATTTTTGTTTCACCTGTCCTAGAAGGAAAAAACCTTATCTTGCTCTATTCACATCGTGTGTGTACCGTGAGAACTTATTCCTTTTTATAATTATAAAAAGGAATTGCTTCGTTATCAAAGCTCTAATTACTGAAAGGACGGACGAACATTAGTGGATACACTTCCACGCCACATTAATAAACCACTTCAACCTTGTATCGATCAAACGTTTCCATGGCTATAAATGACTTCTGGGTCTTTCAAAAGAATTTCTGTGGTATGTGACGCTACAGAATGTGGTCAGTATTTCCGGTCACTGATGAGAAACATCTTGTAATATATATGAGCGGTCTCTTTCTCCCGCTCTCACGTTCAGTACGTGTTCCTATGTTTTCTCTTTCAAAAAGCGTGATCTGACAATATTCAACTCCTCAAACTTCGATTTCTCTCGATACGAATTCCACAATGAATATGTCTTTTAGAGAAGGGCGCTCTCTCTCTATCTTACCCACACAAAAGGGACCCCTACGTCTTTAACACATCATTATCAATTGAAAGCGTAGATATCACCCGACTTGCATTCCAAAGGCACGACAGTAAATCACAACCTACGCTTTTCAATGCCATTTAAGGTGAGCCCTTGCCGACAAGTGTCTGATTTCTGGAATCGCAAATGCTGGTCTACGTGCTTGTGGCGGGAAAATGCGATGATGACAATGGAGAGAGAGAGAGAGAGAGAGAGAGAGAGAGAGAGAGAGAGAGAGAGAGAGGGGTGTCCATACTATGCGACGGACGTAAAACATTCAGTGCCTTACAAATGGTTTCATTCTGGTGTAGTGGGATTAGAATTACCTCGTCGAGGCCTTCTAGAGAGAAAGAGAGACCTTACCTTACCTTACAGCTCGTTCGGGTTGCCCCAGGTCCCTCAGTGTGAGGCACCTCTAATGTCTTAACAGAGAATTGCTAATGCATCTTCCGGTATATTTTGCATCTTCCAATCATGGATGGTCTGGGATGCAACTTAGATATTTTTCGAGCCTATTCTTAAACACATCTACGCTCACTCCTGATATGGTTCTCAGATGAGCTAGCAACGCATTGAATAGACGCTGCATTATCGACGCTGGTGCGTAGTGGATTAATGTCCTTTGTGCTTTCCTTAGTTTTCCTGGTATAGTTTCGGGCGTTATTATTCAACCTCTGCTTGCTCTTTCTGATATTTTTAGCTCCATGATGTTTTCGACAATTCCTTCTATCTGTTTCTATGCCTGTATTATCAGGTAGCGTTCTCTTCTTTCTAGACTATTTAATTTTAAAAATTGTAGTCTTTCCCAGTAATCAAGATCCTTAACTTCTTCTATTCTAGCTGTAAAGGACCTTTGTACAATCTCTATTTGTAACAACATTCCCATTTTTGCTTTGCATTTTGCCAATAGTATTACTATTTGATCATTACATAACATATTCCAATTCTACATCACACCAAGGTCTTTAATTGCTTCCTTATTTGTAATTGTCTCGTTATTAGGTCCCCTGTATGCATATAGCATTCCTTCTTTATCTCCATAATTTATTGATTCAAATTTATCGGAGTTTACAAGAAGTTACATGGATTGAGATTTCTCAAAGACTTATTAGTCCATCCGAGGAGACATCATTGTTCATTTATCTCTAGGAGCAGGTTTTACAATTCATTCACAGTGATCAAATGATTTTGTCTAGCTTTCTATTGAACTCTTCCACACTGCTGCAGTTTAGAGAGAGAGAGAGGAGAGAGAGAGAGAGAGAGAGAGAGAGAGAGAGAGAGAGAGAGAGAGTACAGATGATGGAACCCAGAGTACGAGTGGAAGTGAGAGAATATGTGATGATTCTCTGAGTTAATCGGCTCAAAGGATTCCTAAGGAGAAGGACCTTCCCCAGAGGGCAACAAACGAAAACTGTGACGGAGATGTCCTTGGAACGGTCACGGACATTTGCAGGAGCGAATGATCCTTAGATCGCAATCGAGTTTGGGGGGTGTGGAGTTTCAAGATTGGGGAGTATTTTGAAGTGCTTTTAAAGAAGTTTGCACATGCATGCAACTATATGCAAACCTACAACAAACATAAACAATCTAAACCGTGGCATCCAAAGTAAGGTATATACAAGTTTGTAGTTTGTTTTTTATCATCAGCAAATAAAAAAATAAAATGAATTCAATTATTGATATATATATATATATATATATATATATATATTAATATATATATATAATATATATAATATAAATAAATAATAATAATAATAATAAATATGGCCTTTCCATATGGCCTACATGGAAAGCAAAACCCTAAAGATTTCTCTGAATAAAATAAAGGATTTCTAGAACCTAATTAACCACACAAAAAATAAATTAAAAAAAGGTAACATTCAAAGATATTAGGTTAACAAAACAAAAAAAAAAGGAGAAAAAATTACAGGGTTGAAGATGTCTGCACCTGTAACAAAAGGCTGGCCTAAATTACAGCCACCAGTTGAAGAAATGACTGAGGTAACCGGCCCTCGGGATTATATATATGTCTCAGCAGCAGTCGCAGCTCGAACCCCTCCCTGAGTATGATCGTTTGAAGACTGAGTCTCTTCTCTCTCTCTGTTTCTGGAAGTGCCGGGGGCAAACAACGAGACACCCTTCCATGCTGCGTAACGATATCTGCCTTCTATAAGTACTACAACTTTATCTGGAAGGTTATCTGTCACCACTTCTCAAATGTGGCTTTAGATTTATATCCGTTTCAGGGAATATATGTGAAATGACCAATTCGCTTAGGAACATTTGAGCTGAAATAGTGAATAATCTACACAGTTTCGCCGTGTTTGGTACCAGCCCCTGGGGAGTCAAATGTATTTCGCCGTGTTTAGTTTTAGTCCCTTGGGAGTCAAATGTATTTCTCCGTGTTTAGTACTAGTCCCTGGGGAGTCAGATGTATTTCGCCGTGGTTAGTACTAGCCCCTGAGGAGTCAAATGTATTTCGCCGTCTTTAGTACTAGCCCGTTGGGGATCAAATGTCCCTAAGTGCATTTGATCCCCAAATGGTTAGTTCTGGTACATATTTTTGTATTAAAATGTACTACCATACTTGATTTCTTCTCCCAAGTTCCAAATTAAGAACCGGATTTTCTATGCTTTATATTTCTTCTTCTCAGATGCGTCCGAAGTTTCTACACTAAAGCCATTAAAAGTTATTAAACCTACAACTGACGGTCATTTTCGTCCAGAACCAACGCTGCCCAACGTCGTGTCTAGCGTTGCTTTTCTACGTTTGTCGAAAATAATAATAATAATATAATAATAATAATAATAATAATAATAATAATAATAATAATAATAATAATAATAATAAAGCCAACTGGACCCTGAATTCCCACAGAGAACTTTCATTAAAATTGCAAATGCAAAAAATAAAAAGTAAACAAATGCTAAACATAATTTCAAAGAAAGAATATAAAAACGCAATGCTAAACCCATCCAAAAGGTAACGAGGCATAAAAGCAATCCTGAACATGTTGAATGAGACACGTAAAAAATGTCAACGAGATAAAGCAGGCAATAGTACTAGGAGTAGTAGTAAATGAATAAAAGTGCGTCAAATAAAAACGGAATAATAAGAATGGACACAAAATCCGAACCAAATCAACCTTCCTCCTTTCTGAGTTATACCATTTGCAAATCCAATCCCGTCCGAGTTGCTCTTACCGTCTTGCAACCGAGGAAACTCAACCAGGACAAGGATCTCACCATCTGCTGCTGAGGCGTTTACGATCTTGGGAGTTCAAACTTAAACTTTGTGAAGAACAGGCGTCCCGAAATAAAGATTTTTGTGAAGACGACGAATTTAACACGAAAGATAAACAAAGGAGTGAACGAAGAACCTCGTGATGTGAAGTTGAACAAATGCTAACAGTAAAACGGGTTCAAGGTCTACAACAAATAATCCTCACATAATTTAAATGTTTTTCTTCCCATTTGCTGCTAACAAGATAATTTTACATAACATTTTATTTGTATTTTTCTTCTGATTTTTCGTATAGTTTTTACATCCTTAGTCATTTTCAGTTTTATTTTTTAAAACAGCACAAGAGAAGTGACGAAACATTAAAATAAGGACGTATAAATAAGCTTTGTTTGTTCCTCGGCCAGGAAAGTTACCCGTCTATTAGTCCGGGAGCTCACAGAGATTTGTATTACATCTCGAGTACAAAAGGTTTGATAGCTAAAGTCATCAGCTGGTGTGATGGGGACCTCCGAATGGCCATTCTTAAGTTATGCCGTTGGTGCGTTGAGTAGGGGGCGCTGCAGAAACTGGCCCCCAAAACAGGTTTAAATTACATATTGGAGTACATCAATCAAACCTGTGATAACAGTTTCGTTTTGGCACTGTGATTAAAGATGTGCCATTCTTAAAAGGCGCAACTATCACATTTAAATCACAATTTGAGTACATCAATGAAACTTTGTGGAAATATACCTTAGAGCTTCCTGATGAAGGATCAGTAATATATATATATACTATGTGTGTGGGTGTGTGTGAGTGTAATCAATATAGACAAAGCTCCCAGCAACTGGATAGGATTGCACGTTTACATACATACATATATACATACATTCATACATACGTGCAGACAGACCGAGGAATAGAATCTAATGTTACCCTGAGGGCACAGCCTCCTTCGTTTTTGCCGAAGCACTATATACTTTCTCTCGAGCGATTCCCCATCGACCGAACCGAATTACTGATCCTTCATCAGGAAGCTCTAAGGTATATTTCCACAAAGTTTCATTGATGTACTCAAATTGTGATTTAAATTTCACAGTAGCGCCCCATTTGGACCCTTCTTAAATGCGTTTTGCACCAATTGCACCATTTAAGAATGGCACATCTGTAATCACAGTGCCAAAACGAAACTTTTATCACAGGTTTGATTGATGTACTCCAAAATGTAATTTAAACCTGTTTTGGGGGCATAACTTAAGAATGGCCATTCGGAGGTCCCCATCACACCAGCTGATGACTTTAGCTATCAAACCTTTTGTACTCGAGATGTAATACAAATCTCTGTGAGCTCCCGGACTATATTGGAGATTTGCCACAATTCACTAATAAGCTTTTATAACGCAAGATGAAATGGGTACACTGCTAAAAATTAATGTAAACACATAATATGAACATTTACACATACGATTTACTTAGAACGTGCATGCATTTTGGACTAAGGATAAATGGCCGCATGCATGCTACGAATATGAAATACTCAATGATATTGCAGAAATTCCACGGAGTTTCAGATTTTCAAAAGATATCAGCAACAGTTTACTGATTTCTACTGAACCGTTTATAAAGGCCTACATACTTATATATAAACGAAAACTTCACATTTACGATAAGCTGAGACCTACATTTCATAGAATATTTTTTTAAATGTTTCCATTATAACTTAAAATGACACAAACATTATACGTATATAATATAGCTACTAAACATTGTCATTTATCAGTTGCTGTTCAGGATAAAGTAATATTGTGTGAGAGAGAGAGAGAGAGAGAGAGAGAGAGAGAGAGAGAGAGAGAGAGAGAGAGAGAAGGGCGAGGATTAAGTTCCTAATTGCTGATCCATGTCCCGGTAATCTGTACAATGCGAAGACATTCCTGCCTCTGCCCCACCCCACCACTAACACATCTCTCTTTGAGTACATATAAGAAAAACCCACCCAAATGACAGGCTTCTCCACTTGACAATATGCAAATATCTAATTAAAATGGAGATACAATTTAGATGTCACATCTCTATAATCGTTTAAAGAATGGGTTTTAATCAATATTGTGACTGACTCCCAAGAATTGATAATTATTTTATAAATAAATAATCTTCATTTTCATGTCTTTCCAATCTACGGGACAGACCATTTACCGAAATATCATTCCTCAAATGCTGCACATTCATGTAAAGAAGTTTCCCTAACTGTATTTCCTTGCAAGTCAAACAAGTAAGTCTACTCGGTAAAACCAGATCAAAACAAAGGGTAAGATAAATGTATTTTCGATGACTCGGGTAGAAAGATAGTACTATATAAAGCAGGGGTTCTCAAACTTTTTAACTCCTCGACCCCCCTATGAAATTTCAAATTTTCTAACGACCCCCTAGACTATCATTTAAAAAAAATGTCAGAATCAATTATAGTAGTATTAGTTTAGTGCTTGACATTCAGAATTATAAAAAAAAAAGTAACACCTAGTAAGAAAAAATGTTTGGAACTAGATGTACGAGTATATGTAACTTAATTCTCACACACGTTAGTTATTCATCGACCCCCTTTTGGCCCCCTGACTATTCATAGACCCCTTGCATGGTCCTATTGACCCCTGGGGGTCGATATCGACCACTTTGAGAACCCCTGATACAGAGGATAAGCTGGTCGTGATGTGCCTCGGCACTGCACTGGTGAGTTAATGGATAAGCTGGGTACCAGAGATGCGTATTGAAGGCGCTTAGTACAGATGCATAATAGATTAGCTGCATATAATTATGTATACCGGATGAACTGGTTATAGTGACCAGTGGATGAGAAGGGTTTAGAATTGAATTGAATATAGAATTTAGGCCAAAGGCCAGAATATGAAAGGAGGTACACTAAATGGGACGAAAGGGGTTGCAGCTAGGGGCCGAAGACACGCTTCAAATATCCTCAAGTAATGCCTACTGTGAACCGCATAAGGTCAACTGACGGCACTAACCCCTTACGGAGAGAAGGGTTTAGATATGTTCACTGAATAGTTTATAGTGTATATATATACCCAGTATGTACTTTGAAAATGCAGTATAAAAATGTATGCTAACTGACATGGAAGAATTACCAGAGGATGAGCATTAGGTGAGCTCGGTTAGTATGTTATGTATATATTAGTTTTACCAGACCACTGAACTGATTAACAGCTCTCCTAGGCCTGGCCCGAAGGAGTTGATATTTTTACGTGGCTAAGAACTAATTGGTCACCTAGCAACGGGCCCTACAGCTTATTGTGGGATCCGAACCACATTATATCGAGAAATAAACTTCCATCACCAGAAATAAATTCCTCTGATTCTGCGTTGGCCGAGCCGAGAATCGAACTTCTGACCACCAGGTTGGTAGCCGAGCGCGAAAACCAGTACTCGGGTATAAAGAAGTATATATAACTGTTCTTCGGTTAATGATGCACAATTTATTGGGTATAAACGTGTATATACTTTGCAATCAATAAACACAATGACGCATTATTTCATAATCGTATATACATTTTGTTTTCAGCAGTGAGCAGAAATACATATGAAGAAATTGCGGCAGAGAGAGAGAGAGAGAGAGAGAGAGAGAGAGAGAGAGAGAGAGAGAGAGAGAGAGAGACTATGTTGCATTACCATTCCATACTACTCTAACAAGTGGTAGTTCATTTTTTTTTATCTCAAACCAGGGAGTGAACAGAGCAACATATGAAGACAAATTACGGAGAGAGAGAGAAGAGAGAGAGAGAGAGAGAGAGAGAAATTACATAGTATTACCATTCCATATTACTCTAACAAGTGGTAGTTCATATTTTTTAATCTCCAACCAGCTTAATGCTTCGGCATTACAATACACGCATGCATGCACGCGATTAGTATTGCCAAATAGACTTTCCAACACCCTTCTCTCTACCTCTCTCTCGCGGTTATAAGCGATATTCATGCATTAAAAAACAAGTTTACCCACAAAAAATGAAAATATTAATAATCATCCAAACACACAATACTAATTTCGATTGAAAGTTGCCGGTACAACATAAATTTCCTTCCATCAGAGATTTACCTACTAACTTACCCGGTGTGTAAGACTCTCTCTCTCTCTCTCTCTCTCTCTCTCTCTCTCTATCTCTCTCTCTGATGTACATTACAGCAAAGAAACGTAACGTATTCCTACAATTTACTCGTCAATTAAAATCATGAAGTTACTGAAAATGAAATTTTAGTTTCATTCTCTAAATGCACGCATTTACATCATATAGGTATATGATTAATGTGAAGTACTAGAAGGCTTCTGCCAGATGATTATCAGAATATATACAAACATTTATGAATGCACATATAATATCAGCCAATATCAGTGAAATATCATGACACCATCATCTAAATATAAAAACATGTTGAGGATGTCGTAAGGCCAACATCTTAACTTAATAAAAAAAAATAAACACTTGAACAGCAAAAACTAAAGAAAGCGGGATTTCAACGAAAGATATGCTACTTACTCTCTTGAAAATCAATACAAAAAATTACTTACATTTAATGCAACACAAAAATCCATGGTTTTGTTAATGTCTATAAGCCATTGAACAACTTTCATAATGTAACGTGAAATGAACATATGCTTACTTAACTTTTCCAGATTCTTTCTAATGCTACTATTCAGATGAGGAACGAAACACGAAAACTCAACTGGATTATGAAAATCAAAAATTGGTTAATCCTAATTGGCCAAAACCATGAACAAACCAACTAGGCCCAGTCTGGGATACATGCCAACATCCCCATGGCCGTGCGAGACAAACAAATGCAATTTCGTCTTTCCTTATCTACACAGTTTTAAAGAAAATGAAAAGCTTATCGAACCCTTTTCCTCACCTGCTTCTCATGAGGGCGGGACCGAAACATCTTCGCGGCTGAAAATCCTCCTCTCCTGCACTACAACTGGTCCGCGGCGCCCCTGGCCGCGCTTAAACGTTTCTTTCATTATCCACCGACTACATGTTTCCTCATTTACTCGATATCATATCACAAAACCCAGCTATCTCACAGACACCACCATACAAATATCCACGGGTGTACGCACGAGAGGACAAGCCTAGTCTATGACAAAGATGACAGGACAGGCAAGTACACACAACCTCTCTCTCCACTATTCACTCATAATCTGCTGGAGATGTTCCAACAATGCCGGGACCCCATGAGTCTGGCGGGGGCTTGCGCAGACTTTTTAAAAGCACCCAGCTGCCTCTCTCTCCTCTTGCCGCCCCGATTTCAAGTTCACATTTACTGCTATATCTTTGCTTTTACATGTAAGATGCACTTTTTATGTCTCATATGACCCAACAAGTTTTGACAATACGTCACAATAACTTTTGACCAAAAGATAACATGAGGAAACGTTTATTAATAAAAACCGTTATGAATGTTCCATGCTTTGCCTGAAACGGATAAAATCAATGATCATCACTCTTCGCACATTGTCTCGTAGCTTTGATGCTCTACTTTAACGGTACAATTTTGGCAATGAACTTGCATACGCTATGGTGACTTACCCTCAAATAAACAAATTAACCTTTCAGTCCGTGGATAATATAATCATTTGCCAACTGACATTTCCTGGAGGCTTGAGAAGTAAAATTACACGTAATGAATTGTTTTATGTTAATATTCATGATGTTCGACTGCTCGTTCTTAAATCTTATACCCTTTGCCTTAGAAGACCATGAATGACAATTCCTAATTTGGTAGGATATTGGTCAGTTATCTTCAGTCAGAATAAATTTCGTTGACCAGTGATTTCCTGAAACCTTAGCATCAGCCAAAATCTGTTCATCCATACAGCACCAAAACGCCAGCGAGAAAGCGATACGGGAAACCTTAAAAATTAGGTAGGGAAAAAAGATGTTCGGGTTACATTGACCACAAGAAGGTAGTGCTAGCCTTAAGGGATAAACTTTAGTAGATTTTTTTCCATTGTTACGTATAGGGCTAAATCAAAAACAGGATTTTCAACAGAAATGGCAGCACAAAAAAATAAGCAAGGATTTAATAGGAGAAGAAAGAGAGCGAAAAAAATGTACTATCGCATCGTGAGGATTGAAACCAAAGAAAAACGCAGCGTTGGCAACTTGAGTTCTGGTGGCAATTTCTTCCCACGGCCGGCACGGCGTAGCGGAAACTGCTGCCAAATTATCTGAAGAAATTGCTCATTAATATTACTGAATTTCAAATTCCTGTTTACCAGTTATAAATAAAATCTCGCAGGAAATACTACAAGAGCATCCATCTCTGTTGAGAAATCGCAGTATATTATACGGAGAGATTTAGGGAAGGTATTCAATAGATCCCATTCGTAATATCAGTTGGTGCTGCCTGCCAGTTGTTCCAGAGGAGCCCACTCGACGTGCCTCCAGGCTACGCAAAAGGTTGTCTC
Source organism: Macrobrachium nipponense (assembly GCF_015104395.2). Taxonomy (NCBI): domain Eukaryota; kingdom Metazoa; phylum Arthropoda; class Malacostraca; order Decapoda; family Palaemonidae; genus Macrobrachium; species Macrobrachium nipponense. The sequence continues at coordinate 41,272,987 of NC_087218.1, forward strand.
CCTCCCTTCCCTGTCCCCCAACATCCCTCCCCCAAAACACACCTCGGAGTAACCCACCTCACGAGTGTTCCTCCTCCTCCTGTTTTCTTATTTCAGGCATAGATAGACACCAACGTTATCATTCCGTTTGCTAAGGGAAAACAATTTCCTTTAGATATGCAAAGACGTCTTTTTGTGTAAAAAGATCAGTCAATTCGATTCTGATTCGAATTATCCGAGACTGAAGCGAATAACCAGACGCCATCAGCCTGTTCTTATCTCGCACTCGCATCTGATTGGAATGTAATAACATTAGCCCGCACCAGCACGATTTCCCATTTTGCTCAGCTTCCAAATCTCTGCTGCTCTCAACTTGCCAAACCAGGAATCCCGGGATGCAGCATTTAATGGTATGAAATATGGTAAAAACTTGTAATACTATCTGCGTCTAAACTATCAAGTTGAGTTTCTCTGACTGAATGCATATCAACATCATTGGATCAGTGCATATATTAATATGATTCATTACCAGGCAATATTTCTCATGCACAATAACCTTGAAAGTTGCTGGAGTGGTACAAGGCATATTCGGTTACTCCTGTGTACCCAATACAAGACATACTGGATTAATTTGAGAACTTGCAAACACAAGCAACCTGTCAGTAAGTTATCATCTGCTGATGCTTCATTATAACTCTTGGCTTTTGTATTGCTATAGCAGACTGCCCACATTCTATGCATTTGAATTTATGACGCACATGAATCATTTATGAATTCAATTATGGATAAAATATGGCCATGATCCGTGACTAATTGGCTTTCGTGTCAAATAATGATTTGCATAAAGAGCTTATCTTATTAGGTTCTGTGAGAATCATCATTTATATTTCTATATGCCTTTTCTTTCCAGTTATTTATTTATTCTTGAGAGGTAATTTCTTATATACTGAGGACATTAGATAGAAAGACTTACTTTAATGTGTTGTTACTGTTCATGGCCGGTTTTCTTTATTTATTTTATTTATTCACTTATTTATCTATTTATTTATTTATCGGTGTTTCATTTTGAGACCTAGTTTAGGGAGGATAAAATCATGTCGAGATAGAAAATACTTCTTGCGAATACGAAATTTATTTATTTATTCATTTATTTATCTACCGTTATTCATTTTTCTATTTCAGAGTTTAACGTTTCCCCGTTTCCATTTCATGCCGAAATTCTCTCTTCCTCCTTTATTAATGCAAAACTCTGAAACTATAATATTGCCACTAAAGTACATTACCTGCTATAACCTTTCCAAACCAAAACACGACTGAAGAGAAGTCGATGAAACTTGGCAGACGTATCAATTAAGTGACCCTCTTGAAATGAAATTGTTTCTGGAGAAATCAACTCTGAATCGAGATCATCTCCATGACAACAGTTTACCAACTCTGAATCGATTTCTAGCGAAAGTTAGTCGTCTCTAAAAGTCAACTGACGAATATATTTGCCGAGTTTCATTAGGATCGTTCCGGCTGGTTAGGCTGAATCCATAGGTCCAGTCAATTAATCAGTAATCAAAATCCGATGTACCAATTTTTTTTAATATACTGCAATTATAAGCACAGGTGAAAGCATCCAGCTCATCAACCAAATCCGATGGCACATTCCAAGAGTCACCTAACCTGGAAAGGAAAACTTCAAAGTTGACTTATCCTAACAGACACTGGTGGAAACCTCCGTCTAACTTCCATTTTTGGATAACCTTCGATATATACTTTCTCTTTTCATTGCCAGTCAGGTTTTATGACCTTACCCGATGAAAAGGACGTTGTCATGGACACCTACAGCAATTTCAGCACCACTTCCTCCACGGCGTTCATGATATAATTCATTTCAAGGCGACTCCTGAGTGTTAGAATGATCTTTCACAAGAAAAATATCGTCGTTGTTACTGCGACAGTTTCTAGTTTTCCCCCATGGATTTCAATCATGCCCACAGTTGGAGAAAGAAATAGTTCCTCGTTGGACTAGTGGGTTACGTGCTCGACTACCGATTCAGTAATCCGAAGTTCGCGGAATCAGAGGAATTTATTTCTGGTGATTAGAAATTAATTTCTCGATATAATGTGGTTCGGATCCCACAATAAGCTGAACGTCCCGTTGCTAGGTAACCAATTGGTTCCTAGCCACGTAAAAAAAAATATAATCCTTCGGGTCAGCCCTAGGAGAGCTGTTAATCAATTCAGTGGTCTGGTTAAACTATGATATACTTGACTTTTGGAGAAAGGAATGAGAGAAGTGAAGGCAGTGAAATGGAAAAAATCATTAAAAGAGCTACAAATCCATAATAATTCTCACTATAAAGAGAAGAAATGAGAGACGTGACCTTCAGAGGTGAGACAAAATCAGTGACGAAAACAAATGAGGGAAATGACAGAGAAGAAAGAAGAGTTAGTCAAAAGTCCTAAAAAAGGATAAAACTATGAAAGAAGGAAAGAAGTTCAATGGACACAGTTCGATGTAAAAAAAATAATATAATCTTTTGATAAATGACAAAATTGGTAAATGATGGAATTATGAAATGAAGAATCGCACTGGAAGACTTAAATATGAAAAGAAGTATCTCGTTGAAAGAACGCTCTCTGGTACAGTTCTTTTGGAACCAATGGCAATTTATACAAGAACAGCACCAGACAAAATATGGCTGAAAACATGAAAAAAAAAGAATAATTTGAATTAATATTTATACTACATCATTATTATGAGACAAAATAGAATTTTTTATTTTTATTTTTCTTTAAGCAACGACTCAAAAAAACAGGGGTGGGGGGCGGGGGCGAAATGGCAGAGATTATTGTGTTGCGTCTCTCACCAGTACCCCTCTCAGGGAATATAACTAATGGGTGAGAGAGTATTATAATTATAGGTAATCACAGAGACTAAAGAAATAAACCCGCTAATACATTACACCTCATTTACTGCGGATCGTGCAAAAAGTCGAATTTCTCCTTTACACCTTTTAGGGGGCGGCGACGGTCGCTGCTCCTCGCTCTGAGGTCACCACATAAATAAACATGGAAACTCATCAGCGGTTCCCGTCCAGCTTTTGTCGGTTGGAAATGAGACAATCAGTAAGGATTTATGCATCCAGTAAAAAAAAGAAAAAAAAGTCTCTTTTTGTTGGATGGTACAGATGAAGGTGGCTTTATGCCACCACAGGCCCTTCCACAATGGCAACCCGTCGTGAATGATAAAGCCTTTTGTTAGTATACATACAGACGGCCTTATGCCAGCACGGGACTTCGTGCAACTGCAGCTCGTTAGTGATGGTTGGGTGTTGGGTTGGTATAGATCAGGGGTCTCCAAACCTTTTAATGAGGGCCACATTATATATTTTACACATCTCTGCGGGACAATGGAAGAAAATAAGAAGCTTCAGTTTCTGTTTCATTATTTCAAACTCAAGTAAAGCAAACGGGGGGACATTCAAAACAGAATTCGTTGGTATTAATCAAGATAAACCAAAAATACACCTTCCTATATTTCTATGCAAGAACACTTGAGCTTTAAGTGAGTGGCTGGGACCACTAAAACGAAGATTTGTATGGCTTTTGAATATTACCTGCGGCCCGGAAATAGTCCCCGAACCATAGTTTGGAGACCCCTGGTGTAGATTAATCCAGCCTTTTGCCATCATGGGCTAATGGATGATACCAGCTCGCAAGTATTGGTAAGACGCTGATGAATCAAACACGTCTAGTGTGGACCTCTGGACTCGTTCGACCAATCAAGACAAGCCCCTCTGACTGGGCTTCAACACCAAATCGAAGGATGAGAGAAGTGCCCTTATCTACTGGCTGCTCTAGGAGCAAGAGCCCGTGCTGACATAAAGGCCAGCTTAATCTCAAACAAGTGCTCCAGTCGGTGGATGAAAAGTGGGTTCTTTCATATATAGTGACCACCACAGGATTCGGTAGTCCCGAGTTCGATTCCCCGCTCTGCCAACGTGGAATTAGAGGAATTTGTTTCTGGTGATTAGAAATTCATTTCTTGATATAATATAGTTCGGATCCCACAATAAGCTGTAGGTCCCGTTGCTAGGTAACCGATTGGTTCTTAGCCACGTAAAAATAAATAATCCTTCGGGCCAGCCCTAGGAGAGCTGTTAATCAGCTCAGTGGTCTGGTTAAACTAAGATATTCTTATGCCTTCAACCCTTTGCGGCGTGTTTAGTACAGCCTGTTGGGGACTGGCGTAAAAACGTAAACAAAAGACTGCATAAATATCATACAGATAATGACCCCCAAGAAATATTAGCTCTGGATTACGACCCCAGACAACCCGTGGGGGTCACTACCTAGGAAAGATCCGAAAAGTGATTGCTCACACACATTTTCTAAAACACAGAGGAACTACAAAAAAAAAACTTTTAGCCCCGAGATAGTATGGTAGCATAGGCAGAGAGAGAGAGAGAGAGATCCTGCCACTGAAAGCTGGGTAGTTACAAGTCAGGATATCAGCGGTAGAAATAAAATTCAACAAACTACACAGAGAAGGAAAGAAACGATAACAGCAGCAACAGTATTATCATTTTAATCATTGTTATTTAATCATATGTCTATATATATATAGATATATATATATATATATATATATGTGTGTGTGTGTGTGTGTGTGTGTGTGTATATTACTATTTAATTATATTTCTGTACCGTCTATTGCATATGCATGCAGAACTACATTTGTGCATGACCTTGAGCTGATGAAAGTACATTTTTGAGATTATTATTACTAAATACACATAACAAATGCCTTGCACGTATTAGAAAAAGCGCAAAGTATTCTTTCGATTTATTTTATTTCTACCTTTGTCTCTCATCGACCCCGATACGCGGGGGAACGGAACGCGTCTGTTCTCATGGTGTCATTGGGTCATTAACAGCCCATTTACTTTTCATCAGTCTCCGACCATTACGGTTGTTTGGGATGCCCATTATCGGCCGTTATCTCTACATTTATCTACGATTTTGTCTCATTTCCCTTTGTTTTAGTTAAAGGAAGAACTTGCGGTATTTTGGGAATGGTGGTTACGCGCCTAATGGCATGTGGAAATGAACGGCTCACAGATAACAATGGAGAGAGAGGGTTGAGTTACCTCTGGGAAACACTTGCTTCGCCTAAAGATATCAGTTTTAAAGCAATTGCATTCCTATCCTGCTCTTCTTTTTCATTCTTTTTGGCGTCTGTGGTTTTGGTTGCCTCCCACGCCATATAAACTGGTGAACTGATCAGGTTCTGATCGTCAGAAAGGCAGTGTTGCTCTTGAGGAAAGATTATGTTCCAATGCATACAGAATTTAAATTGTTCTAATCTTCCGTGTGTGTGTGTGTGTATGTATGTATGTATGTACTGAAAAATAAAAGTTAAAAGACTTAGGCTTAAAAAGTTTAATGCAATAAAATATAAATATTAAAAGCAAAACATGAGATGAAGGAACAAAGTATACCGAGCCCGGTACACTCGTACTTTGTTCCTTTATCTCATGTTTTAATTCTTATACTTTTATTTTTGTTTTACATTTTATATATATATATATATCATATATATATATATATATATGTGTGTGTGTGTGTGTGTGTGTGTGTGTGTGTATATATATATATATATATATATATATATATATATATATATATATATATATATATATATAGAAAATGGAAAAATTCTGGGAGCATAAAGTTTGTTCAAGGAAAACAAGGGTGACCGAATAAAGGCAACTCAAGACGACTATCAAGCGGAGTATTATAATCACAGCACATTCTCAGTAAACGCACACACACGTTTGAAGTACACTTTATTCACAAAGCAAGAACAAATATCTACTTTAAGGCCAAAGGTTCATGTGAATGGTCAGCCTATGATTATTCTTAAAATAATCAAGGAAAAATCATTACGAAACAATCATTTGAATGGCACAATGTATAAAGAATTCCACCTCCAAAATAATAATAATAATAATAATAATAATAATAATAATAATAATAATAATAATAATAATAATAATATTATTATTATTATTATTATTGGGACTAAACAACAACAACTAGAAGATGTAAAAACAGAGGCTTAAGGCCAAAGCACACAAGATCCAACGGTACATGAACAGGAATAAGGGATACCAACAGAACAAACTATTCGGAACCAACCAAGAAAAAGACTATACAGCCAACTAAGAGGGGAAGACAACCACCCAGAAATTCCTGAAGCCGAACCAAGTAAGAGACTATGGGAAAACATATGGAGCAATCCGGTATCACACAACAAACATGCAACATGGCTCCAGGAAGTCAAGGAGAAGAAACAGGGAGAATAAAACAAAGATTCACAGACATCACGACAGACACAGTCCAGACACCAACTGAAGAAAATGCCAAACTGGAAAGCCCAGGTCCCGATGAAGTCCATGGATACTGGCTCAAAAACTTCAAGGCCCTACACCAACGAATAGCAGAACAACTCCAGCATTGTATCTCAAATCACCAAGCACCCAAAATGGATGACCACAGGAAGAACATCCTTAGTACAAAAAGACAAGAGTAAGGGAAATATAGCCAGTAACTAACAGGGCCTATCACCTCCTACCAATAATGTGGAAGTTACTAACAGGTATCATCAGTGAAAGGCTATACAACTACCTATAAGGAGACAAACACCATATCCCCCACCAACAGAAAGGCTGCAGAAGGAAGTGTAGGGGCACAAAAGACCAGCTCCTGATAGACAAAATGGTAATGAAGAACAGTAGGAGAAGGAAAACCAACCTAAGCATGGCATGGATAGACTATAAGAAAAGCCTTCGACATGATACCACACACATGGCTAATAGAATGCCTGAAAAATATATGGGCAGAGGAAAATACCATCAGCTTCCTCAAAATACAATGCGCAACTGGAATACAATACTTACAAGCTCTGGAATAAGACTAGCAGAGGTTAATATCAGGAGAGGGATCTTCCAGGGCGACTCACTGTCCCCACTACTCTTCGTAGTAGCCATGATTCCCATGCAAAAGTATTGCAGAAGATGGATGCCGGGTACCAACTCAAGAAAAGAGGCAACAAAATCAACCATCTGATGTTCATGGACGACATCAAGCTGTATGGTAAGAGCATCAAGGAAATAGATACCCTATCCAGACTGTAAGGATTGTATCTGGGGACATCAAGATGGAGTTTGGAATAGAAAAATGCGCCTTAGTCACATACAAAAAGGCAAAGTAACGAGAACTGAAGGGATAAAGCTACCAGATGGGAGCAACATCAAACACATAGATGAGACAGGATACAAATACCTGGGAATAATGGAAGGAGGAGATATAAAAACACCAAGAGATGAAGGACACGATCAGGAAAGAATATATGCAGAGACTCAAGGCGATACTCAAGTCAAAACTCAACGGCGGAAATATGATAAAAGCCATAAACACATGGGCAGTGCCAGTAATCAGATACAGCGCAGGAATAGTGGAATGGACGAAGGCAGAACTCCGCAGCATTGATCAGAAAACCAGGAAACAAATGACAATACACAAAGCACTACACCCAAGAGCAAATACGGACAGACTATACATAACACGAAAGGAAGGAGGAGAGGACTACTAAGTATAGAGGACTGTGTCAACATCGAAAACAGAGCACTGGGGCAATATCTGAAAACCAGTGAAGACGAGTGGCTAAAGAGTGCATGGGAAGAAGGACTAATAAAAGTAGACGAAGACCCAGAAATATACAGAGACAGGAGAAAGACAGAAAGAACAGAGGACTGGCACAACAAACCAATGCACGGACAATACATGAGACAGACTAAAGAATTAGCCAGCGATGACACATGGCAATGGCTACAGAGGGGAGAGCTCAAGAAGGAACTGAAGGAATGATAAACAGCGGCAACAAGATCATGGCCCTAAGAACCAGATATGTTCAAAGTACGATAGACGGAAATAACATCTCTCCCATATGTAGGAAGTGCAATACGAAAAATGAAACCATAAACCACATAGCAAGTGAATGCCCGGCACTTGCACAGAACCAGTACAAAAAGAGGCATGATTCAGTGGCAAAAGCCCTCCACTGGAGCCTGTGCAAGAAACATCAGCTACCTTGCAGTAATAAGTGGTACGAGCACCAACCTGAGGGAGTGATAGAAACGATCAGGCAAAGATCCTCTGGGGACTATGGTATCAGAACGGATAGGGTGATACGTGCAAATAGACCAGACGTGACATTGATTGACAAAGTCGAGAAGAAAGTATCACTCATTGATGTCGCAATACCATGGGACACCAGAGTTGAAGAGAAAGAGAGGGAAAAAAATGGATAAGTATCAAGATCTGAAAATAGAAATAAGAAGGATATGGGATATGCCAGTGGAAAATCGTACCCATAATCATAGGAGCACTAGGCACGATCCCAAGATCCCTGAAAAGGAATCTAGAAAAACTAGAGGCTGAAGTAGCTCCAGGACTCATGCAGAAGAGTGTGATCATAGAAACGGCACACATAGTAAGAAAAGTGATGGACTCCTAAGGAGGCAGGATGCAACCCGGAACCCCACATTATAAATACCACCCAGTCGAATTGGAGGACTGTGATAGAGCAAAAAAAAAAAAAAAAAAAATAATAATAATAATAATAATAATAATAATAATTAGGAAACATAACAGATCATGAATTTAATATAGTTACCGATGCCAAAGAAGGAGTGACATGCATAAAGAAAAAAAAAAAAATTTTTTTGGAGACTGACAGGTCTTATAGGGTGTAGCCATCATTTTTTTCCCCCTTTTTTTGTGGCATGCGTGTAAATGTCGCTTAGCATGGGCCTATTGTTGGCCTATCAGCTACCGGAAATTCTATTATTATGGGTGTTCAGCACCTGACGAAAAAGAGGTAACCGATGTTGCGTGACTCGGAATGACGTACTACAGCCCGAAGAAAAAGAATATCATATGCTTTCACAGGAATGACATTTTCCATTGCATGAACGGGCAAACACACGCACAGGTATAAGAATGATATATTTCTGTGAGGATTTCCAGTTCCCAGACGCACACCTACATACAAAAATACACACACACACACAATATATATATATAATATAGTATATATAATATATATAATATATATAATATATATATATATATATATATATATATATATATTGTGTGTGTGTGTGTATTTTTGTATGTAGGTGTGCGTCTGGGGAATGGAAATGCTCACAGAAATATATCATTCTTATAATATATATATATATATATATATATATATATATATATAATATATATATATATATATATATATATATATATATATATATATATATATATATATATATATATATATATATATATTATATATATATATATATATATATATATATATCATTCGAGCTACAAATGTCCTTTAATATCTAATTCACTCTACCTCGGAATTGATATATTTTCATATACGTATAACCGTACCGAGGGAATTTTAGTTGATAATAATTTCGTCCCCCTATGGGATCGAACCACCGTCCAGTTGGGGGACGAAATAAATTAATTATCAACTAAAAATTCCCCCTCGGTACATATATGAAAATATATCAATTCCGAGGTAGAGTGAATTAGATATTAAAGGACATTTGTAGCTCGAATGATTTATATGAATCACGGTGATGTGATAAGTATTCATATATATATATATATATCTATATATATATATATATATATATATATATATATATATATATATAAAGTGGTGTGTGTGTGTATGTGTTTAACAACATAACATACTCATCCTCATATCAACTAAACTACTGTAGCATCGAACCCATTCCGTTCATTACGTAAATACCTTCAAAATACTATTTCTGTATAATCATCCATTCTTTATAGGAGCCCACAAATCTTTTTTCTTACTACATTCTTTTAGGTCGGCGCTCGCCCGATTAGGCTCTCAAGCTTTTCACACGAGTCCTTTATCCAAAACCCTCAATCCATACACTTTATGACCTGTTTAAAGAAGTACAGGTCTATCCAATCAATTTATTTATTCCACGCTCTCAGAAGACCTATCCCCACTTTTCACGGTATACAACAGTAATACTACGCCTCTGTACACAAGCCTTCCACCCATCTCTATCACTTTCAGCCCCACACAAAGAGATAATTATTCCTTTTGTTCATCCCTTTGCAGCAATTCCTCATCCTGGCGCCCCTTTCATAACCTATACTCATCCGGCCAATTTCTATTCATCGCCATCTCGCGGCATCTCGCGTGAATCCCATCAACTTGTGATATCTTGATAGCTTTCCATTCTTAAATTTTCTAACGGCACTCCCTATTTCAGCCGCAACAAACGCTTCCACAAGAATTCTAAAATGTATACATTGACTTCTCAAGTTCTTGCATCATGCAGACCAGTCTCTTTTCCATACCCTACGGTCATTAAAATACTTTTCTCATTTTGACAGTTGGTTACAGCCATTGCCTGTAGATTCTCCATTAGTATTCTATGTAATTCGCCTTCAAAATTCTGCATATATATATATATATATATATATATATATATATATATATATATATATATAATATAGAAAGAGTAAAAACCACTACTTGTACATAAAATACCCTTTATTTAGTTACGATTACCGATTTCGGAGTAACTGTCTCCATCATAAGGTCTGATAACAAAAAAAATACAGAAAGAAAAACTGAAAATCACTAAATCACAAATGATCATTACGATACAGTAATGTTACACAAAAGGTTTTATATATAGATATATATATATATATATATATATATATTATATATATATATATATATATATATACATACACACACACAACACACACACACACACACATATATATATATATATATCTATATATATATATATATATATATAAGGTAATGTAGCAAGCATAATAAAAAATAAAAAACCGACCCGATGATGGAGACAGTTACTCCGAAACGGAAGTCGTAACTAAATAAAGGATGCTTTTTATGTGCAAGTACTGGCTGTACTCTTTCTATCAAGACTCCGTTTTCCAAGGGATGAATCAGTTGCAGATACATATACGTATACGTGAATGTATATATATCTCATGCACATACCCCTCCAACCTCCTAAGAAGATAGATAAACCAGACTTACCGCATGCCAAGAGGTAGGCATCTTTACCAAAGAGATTACGATGGCAATCCAATAATCCTTTAACACTTCAAACAACGAATTCCCTGCGGAAATGAACAAGATGTCTATCGGATATTCGCAGATTACAATACTCTTCCTGGCCTTTGAACCTTCCAGGAAAAATCCTTGCCCTCTTGGCTAATCCTTGTGTGACAGGGCAAAGAAAACAGCGAGGATACCAGAAGGGATAACAGGAATATTTTCAGACAAGGGAAAGGCGTCCGTATGATGTGTTTCAATAAGGGTGAAAACAACATCAAAAAGAGCCTCATTGTTGTCGGCTGAACACGCATGCATAATATGTGCATCACCATTTCCACCTTTAATTCCTTTACGGGATCAGAAAATCGGTTCATTAAAGGACACTTGTCAAGTGCAGGACACAAGTGCATGGACACTTTCATTTCCTCTTTTAAATACCTAGGCATAATTCGTAGCAAGCGCCTTACAGAATGAAATTACATGGCCTGTTATCATTATTGCATAATCAACGATAAACAGGTACCAAACGTGTACCATGCGAAATTGGCAGAAATCTCTTTCGTCGTGCACGTCCGCAAAAAAAGAAAAAAAATCAATCAATAAATAAATGTCTAGGCTTTATGGACAACTTTCTATCCTCTAGCCTACTTGCGGATGTACAAATGCATTCGTGAAAATGCATCCCAATTCCGAAATATGTACGAGCATACTACTTTGCATATGTATATATCATACAAAATTCACAATCTAATAAAAAGAAGGTAATGTATAACCAGGTAATGGATTTATGAACATTTTTATACATAAAAGAAGAGTAAGAATAAATATCAGTAGCGTCAGAACTAAAACAGACACACACACAAATATATATATATATATATATATATATATATATATATATATATATATATATATATATGAGTCATATCACATTTCCGTGATTCATATACATATATCGAGCTACAATGTCCTTTAATATCTAATTCGCTCAACCTCGGAATTAATATATTTTCATATATGCTTAACCGAAGGGGAATTTTTTCTCGATAATAGATTTGCCTGGACCAGGGCGCGAACCTATGGATCCTTTCAAACCCAGGAACGTCAGTGAAGCTTTACCTACTACACCACCGCGGTGGTGTAGTAGGTAAAGCTTCACTGACGTTCCTGGGTTTGAAAGGATCCATATGTTCGCGCCCTGGTCCAGGCAAATCTATTATCGAGAAAAAATTCCCCTTCGGTTAAGCATGTATGAAAATATATTAATTCCGAGGTAGAGCGAATTAGATATTAAGGACATTGTAGCTCGATATATATATATATATATATATATATATATATATATATATATATATATATATATATATATATAATAAAATATATATGTGAGTGTGTCTGTATTTTAGTTCTGCTATTACTACTGATATTTATTCTTCCTCTTCTTATAAAAGAAAAAAATGTTCATAAATTCATTAGGTGGTTATACATTACCTTCTTTTTATTAGATTATGAATTTTATATGATTTACACATATGCAAAGTAGTATGGTCGTGCATGTTTTGGAATTGGAATGTATCTTCATATATACGTATATAATATATATATATATATATTATATATATATATATATAGTATATATATATAATATATATTATATACTATATATATATGTTTATATATATATATATATATATGTGTGTGTGTGTGTGTGTGTGTATCGAAATCTATTCGACAATCGACATTAGAATAGAGAACTGACACAAGGAGCACCATCGTCATCAGTCATCGAGAGCGCGCGCTCAAACACACACACGTAGCAACCGCAGACCGTTCTCACCGGTTTCTAAAATGGTTCTAATGATGCTCCGATATGAAATCTTATTGCAGCCGAGTTCAGGGTACCGTTGCAGAGCGATTGAGGTGGGACGCAATCACCTACAGGAAACCTGACAGGTAAGACAGATCGTAAATGAGAATGACACTGATGAAGTTTGTATTCATGAATGGAAGCCGGTTTTCTGCCTGATTAAGAAAGGCGGAAAAAAAGTTTTTTGAAGTCTGCAGAGTAATTATCGAGAAATTCTAAAGACAAGTGAAATGTACTACGTATAAAATGTACTTACAATTATATTCTTTCAGAAACGTAGAAGTACGTTCCATACTTATATTACAAAAAATAAATAAATAAATAAAGTTCATATTGCCTCTGGGAGACTGAAACCTTCGTACTATCAATTAACTTCCATTATTTAATAAAATAGAACTTTTTTATATATCAAAATCTATTCAGACGACAATAGAACAAGTTTATCGCCTTCCAAGACGGACACTATCTTGTATCCATATTCATTATATAAAAAGAAAAAGTATCACATTACCCGAGAAACGCGTAAGAAAAACACACACTACAGAATTAAAACCTGCAAGTCTGTATGGTAACAGGAAATACTAATTCCACTATTATGTGGCTACGCATTATGAAAAATAATAACAATACCAATTAAGTTTTTAAGAAACCACCCCCATAATAATATGGAAATAACTTGTAATATCACACCAGGCTATCTTCGCTATTACATGTTTATTTCTAGTGAATATGCATGTAATAATAATAAAATAAAGAAATTTCAAAGAATCGCCCACCATGGTAACCGGGAAGCAAACCAACAACAAACCACCTATTTTAAAAAGGAACCAACTATAAACCACCGATTTTAAAGAGGGCCAGATTAAAACAACCCGCAGGGTTGTTTGTCCAGAAAAAGGGAGCTTAAAGCCCTTTTGTGATCAAAGCCCGACGGCCCAAAGGAAAAGGGACTTATCGGAAAGGAATCCTCGGAGCCCTCTCCGCCTAAGTTTCGGTGCAGAGGCTAAAGGCGTTAATCTGACTTCAGCTGCTCGTGTCGTGTACTCGATGTCCTTGCGACAACTACCAGCAATAAATAGTCCTTATCTAAGCTGAAATCAGAAGGAGGAAATACCTCGGCACTAATCTGTTACACATATTTTTGTGGAGGATTAGAGAAGTTTCATTGCAACAGGAAGCTGTTTGGAATCCCTTGAACCAGTGGCATGAAAAACCAAAGTCGTATTTTGGGGGACGACCTACGTCTAGAGATATGTACTACTACTGGGATGCTGGCAAGGCGTGCGAGGAATAATATTTCATCTTATCATGATAATAAAGCGCTTATTCAAATGGTAGGTATTTTGTTCACTACCTGGTCCGGTTAATCACACGAAGAGTCACAGTGACTGAAGATCCTGAATCATGCAACTACAGAGCGCTTAAGCATTCGCAACCTGCCACCTGACTACTGTCTGTGATGGCTCCGTCTTAAATATTTTTGTTTATTTATTTTTTCTTTTAACTGATAATACTTTCACTTACAAAACTACTACTAGAATCTTAGAATTCTTCCTGATTAGCAGCACTATTTTATGCTATTTTCCCACATTCTTTATTCCATGTCCGAAAGAAATAAAAATCAGGCAATTTATTCTCAGAAAAATTAGCCCTCGAAGCGAAAGAGGGAAACAAAATGGTAAAAAACCTAAAATTCTTTGAACAATAACGTAGCAAAAAATTAGGTTCAGTGAAAATAGGCTAATTTAAACGTAGGTAAAAACATCGGTACATTCGAAATAACGCAATGAAGGAACAGCTCTCGGACCACATTGTGACCTGTTACTACGCGCTTGAGACCCATAGATGGCCTGTAGCAAGTTCCACTATCTATCTTATATATATATATATATATATATATATATATATATATATATATATATATATATATATATATATATATATATATATAATGTCATCAATGAAGGGAAGAGGACACACACAGATGACATGCTGTCTTTATTGCAACGTTTCGTAATTATCAAGTTAATTACATCATCAGGCTGTTAAAATGAAAAATAAATTTCCTAGTAAAATTGTAAAAACAAAACTAAGTATTAAAAAAAAATCAGAAATGCAAAAGTTAAAAAAGTTATTCTTACAAGTGTACAAAATATACACATTAAATTAAGGAAGTTAAATTATTTAACTGTATTTGTCTTGACTTGTGTTTTTATTTATGTTTTTATGTTTACGTTTAGTTTAACGCTGTCACTCCTCTAGGTCGGTCCTTAACTTCTTTGTTCTGTAACTGCTTTCAATCTTTTGTCAATGTTTGTTCTTATTTTATGTTCATTTATCTTCATTTTAATGTATATCCTTTTAAATAATTTAACTTCCTTAATTTTAATGTGTATATTTTGTACACTTGTAAGAATAACTTTTTTAACTTTTGCATTTCTGAATTTTTAATACTTAGTTTTGTTTTTACAATTTTACTAGGAAATTTATTTTTCATTTTTAAACAGCCTGATGATGTAATAACTTGATAATTACGAAACGTTGCAATAAAGACAGCATGTACATCTGTGTGTCCTCTTCTTCCCCCATTGATGGTATTAATACGGATTGACTCCTGACTCCTGGCACTAAGCTATATATATATGTATATATATATGCTGTGTGTGTATATATATATATATATATATATATATATATATATATATATATATATACATACACACACACACACACGCACACACACAACACACATATATATATATATATATATATATATATACATGTATGTATATAGGTGGCATCACCTTTATTTATACGTAGCAACGTTTTATATATTTCTGTGTTCAAAGTTTTATATATATATCTAATATATATATATATATTATATATATATATACACACATATATATATATATACACACCACATATAAATATATATATATATATGTATAAAATGACAATGGCTTAAAAACAATGCAAAACAACGTGGGTCTGGGACCGAATTAAGTGAATAAATACCAGTGGCAGAACAACCACAAGGCAAGCCAAGTCAATTAACGTCCAAAGGAAATAGGCAAAAAAAAAGAGAAAAAAAAAGTGTACTTAATCAAGCAACTAGCAAGAGGAGCAACCCAGCAGGTGTTGTAGAGCAACTCGACGATATCGCTCTGATAAGAGACCCATCCTGAAGACTATAAGTCCTGGTTACTGAACAGGCATCCGATGATGCTTGCAATTTGCAAGGAAATGAGGCGCTCACACAACAATTACCGCTAACGATCTTGTTGGCACCCAGTCAATGGAACGATCGCCTGCTTGGGAGGGTCTTCCATCAAATGCTGCCGCTGCTTCTCATTCGTCAGTCTTTCTTTCGTTCTTCTCTTCTTTCTTCCGTTCTTTTCTTCACCGAGATGGAGAGTACTATAGTGGATTCACATCAACAGTGCATGTGATGTTTAAGCCAGTCCCTTACGAAGCTCCTGATTGGCTGTTGATAAGCCAATCACATGTCTGGAAACTGTCAGTCTCTCTCGAGAGTTCACACTGGCAGGATATATGCTCCACCTTTACCTGAGGGATACTGGTCCTCAGGAGAGGTGGAACACACATCCTGCCTATATGAACTCTCTCGAGAAACTGAGAGTTTCCAGCCCTGTGATTGGCTTATCAACAGTCAATCAGGAGCGTCGTAAGGGACTGGCATAGACATCACATACACGGTTGATGTGAATCTACTATAGTTCTTTCTGTTGAGGGATCTAGTGATGCGGAGACTTACGTAGAAGCTGATAATAAAACCGATGAATAATGGAATCAACAACTCCCTAAAGTGTCTGTTTTTCCTCATAATTTTACCGTCCAAACCAGATGCATGAAATGTGAAACCAAAAAGGCCCACACAGACTACACAAGGGATTTTAATTACAAGGTAAGGAAACAGAAGCTAAAGAGTTAAGTCAGTAAAAGTAGTAAATAGGGTATATGTAGTTATAACGAGAGATGGAATAAAATGAAAGTAATAAGAGAGTAACGAGAATAAAAGAAAAATCGGGAAGAAAAGTGTTCTAGATTAAAATTATACAAAAAAATATATCTGTAAGGTTAAACATTACAGAATAAATGTACATCCGCAGCCATGATTTAAAAATAATAATGACACAGATTGACATAATGAACAAGAGGTAAGATTTGGACAATAAAATACGAAGTTCTCCAATCAATCGTGCTTTGGACATTCGTATGAAATTTAAAGTTGCATTTCAATAATCCCATTTAGAAAGAGATTCAAGGATTAAAACAAAAGCCGGTAACGCAACTCCATTACTGAAACGGTCAAGTAGACGAAGTTCCTTATGACATAACCGTCTACGACCAGCTAAGGGAAAGTTTGGTTACATCAATGAAAATAAAGGGAGGAAGAAAATACGAATTAGCTTGATAAGTCCAAATAAAGGGGGAAATCAAGCATACCCACATAAAGAACAGCAACAACAAACATCGGATTAACAACAAACGCGTTAAGAAGACTCGATAGCGGAGGAGATTAAATTGTTCGGCGGAATGAATGCAAATCTGTCGGAATCGCCAGAAAGGGATGAAAACTGGTTACCGATGGGTGGCTGGTGTTGTTGTTGGTGTTGTAGCCTCAGTCTGGTTCTACAGGTTGGTGATGGTGAGGGCAGGCGAAGGTGAATCAAGTGCAAACATTATAATGGCTGCATTGCAATACCTTACCTTACAGACCTTACAGCTCATTCGGGTTGCCCCAGGTCCCTCAGTGTGAGGGACCTCTAATGTCTACCAGAGAATTGCTAATGCATCTTCCGGCATATTTTGCATCTTCCAATCTTGGATGGTCTGGGATGCAGCTTAGATAGTTGTCGAGCTTATACTTAAACACGTCTACGCTCACTCCTGATATGTTCCTCATATGAGCCGGCAACGCATTGAATAGACGCTGTATTATCGAGCTCTGGGCTCTAAAAGGGATATACACCACACATACACACATACATACATACAAGCTCACAAACAAGCACATAAACACATATAAATATGTGCGTGTGTGTGTGTATACGAATATATACGCTTATGTATCACAACGGAACACGAAACATGGGTTTAAATCCCGAACGGTATCGACCTCACTTTCTGTCTTCTTCAAGAGGACGTCTTGAAGATGTCTTAAAAACTAAAGTAGGAACCGGAATGATTTATGCCCTGTTTTTTATTTTTTACGTTGCACATCTCTATGTATAAATCACGTATTATATATAAGAATCAAAAGACCAGATAACCCCGCCCTGACAAAAAAAAAAAAAAAAAAAAAAACTTGAATCGCTATTAGACAAAGCCAACAGCGGAGTGCCTTAAGTAATGAAAGGGATACATAATGAATTTTAGGAGGCACAGATAATGAATTTTAGAATTAAGAGGCCACTGGACACAACAGATGTCATATGTTTTTAGTTTAGCAAAATTATCATCTAAATAAGGATTCTGTAGCGTCGTATAACTTCTCTTTTATTAATGTGAAAGAACGTAGAGATTTAAATCACCAAAATGAACCTCATTTTAAGAGAGAGAGAGAGAGAGAGAGAGAGAGAGAGAGAGAGAGAGAGTTAAGTTAAATATAGAATACAGCCCAAAAGCCAAGCACTGGGACCTATGAGGTCATTCAACGCTGAAATGGAAATGGACAGTAAAAGGTTTGAAAAGTGTAACAGGAGGGAAACATCAAAGCAGTTGCGCTATGAATCAAGTGTTAGGAGAGGGTGGAGAGTAAGATGGAAGAAAGAGAATTTGAAAGGAGGTACAGCAAAAGGAACGAAAGTGGTTGCAACTAGGGGCCGAAGGCACATTGCAAAGAACCTTAAGTAATACCTACAGCGCACTGCATAAGGTCCACTGACGGCACTACCCCTCCCTACGAGAGAGAGAGAGAGAGAGAGCCTGCGCCAAAAGAATAACACACGGAGATGAGCCGAAAGTGAAGCTGAATCCATGAAGAAGGCGCAGATAATCCTAATACAACATCTCCCAGCTACGTACGAGCTCATTATTCATACTCACTTGGTTTTATACTGTCGTGGAATGCGCGATGCTTGTCGCTAGTTTACGAGCGCATCAAGGAATGCCTCTCATCTCTGTCGTGTTTGTAGCACAAGTCGCTTTACAAGCACAGGGTTCATCTGATAATGGTGAATACAGGTCGAGACTGAAGATTGCTGCGATTGAACTTGTTTATTTCAAGCCTCCTTTCTCTTGATTGCTGTTATTATTATTATTATTATTATTATTATTATTATTATTATTATTATTATTATTATTATTATTATTATTATTATTATTATTATTTATTTATTTATTTTTTTTTTTTTTGCTCTGTCACAGTCCTCCAATTCGACTGGGTGGTATTTATAGTGTGGGGTTCCGGGTTGCATCCTGCCTCCTTAGGAGTCCATCACTTTTCTTACTATGTGCACCGTTTTCTAGGATCACACTCTTCTGCAATGAGTCCTGGAGCTACTTCAGCCTCTAATTTTTCTAGATTCCTTTTCAGGGATCTTGGGATCGTGCCTAGTGCTCCTATGATTATGGGTACGATTTCCACTGGCATACCCCATATCCTTCTTATTTCTATTTTCTGATCTTGATACTTATCCATTTTTTCCCTCTCTTTCTCTTCAACTCTGGTGTCCCATGGTATTGCGACATCAATGAGTGATACTTTGTTCTTCAACGTCACGTCTGGTCTATTTGCATGTATCACCCTATCCGTTCTGATACCATAGTCCCAGAGGATCTTTGCCTGATCGTTTTCTATCACTCCCTCAGGTTGGTGCTCGTACCACTTATTACTGCAAGGTAGCTGATGTTTCTTGCACAGGCTCCAGTGGAGGGCTTTTGCCACTGAATCATGCCTCTTTTTGTACTGGTTCTGTGCAAGTGCCGGGCATTCGCTTGCTATGTGGTTTATGGTTTCACTTTTCGTATTGCACTTCCTACATATGGGAGAGATGTTATTTCCGTCTATCGTTCTTTGAACATATCTGGTTCTTAGGGCCTGATCTTGTGCCGCTGTTATCATTCCGTCAGTTTCCTTCTTTAGCTCTCCCCTCTGTAGCCATTGCCATGTGTCATCGCTGGCTAGTTCTTTAGTCTGTCTCCATGTATTGTCCGTGCATTGGCTTGTTGTGCCAGTCCTCTGTTCTGTCTGTCATTCTCCTGTCTCTGTATATTTCTGGGTCTTCGTCTACTTTTATTAGTCCTTCTTCCCATGCACTCTTTAGCCACTCGTCTTCACTGGTTTTCAGATATTGCCCCAGTGCTCTGTTCTCGATGTTGACGCAGTCCTCTATACTTAATAGTCCTCTCCCTCCTTCCTTTTGTGTTATGTATAGTCTGTCCGTATTTGCTCTTGGGTGTAGTGCTTTGTGTATTGTCATATGTTTCCTGGTTTTCTGATCTATGGTGCGGAGTTCTGCCTTCGTCCATTCCACTATTCCTGCGCTGTATCTGATTACTGGCACTGCCCATGTGTTTATGGCTTTTATCATATTTCCGCCGTTGAGTTTTGACTTGAGTATCGCCTTGAGTCTCTGCATATATTCTTTCCTGATCGTGTCCTTCATCTCTTGGTGTTTTATATCCCCTCCTTCCATTATTCTCAGGTATTTGTATCCTGTCTCATCTATGTGTTTGATGTTGCTCCCATCTGGTAGCTTTATCCCTTCAGTTTTCGTTACTTTGCCTTTTTGTATGTTGACTAAGGCGCATTTTTCTATTCCAAACTCCATCCTGATGTCCCCAGATACAATCCTTACAGTCTGGATTAGGGTATCTATTTCCTTGATGCTCTTACCATACAGCTTGATGTCGTCCATGAACATCAGATGGTTGATTCTGTTGCCTCTTTTCTTGAGTTGGTACCCGGCATCCATCTTCTATAGTACTTTTGTCATGGGAATCATGGCTACTACGAAGAGTAGTGGGGACAGTGAGTCGTCCTGGAAGATCCCTCTCCTGATATTAACCGCTGCTAGTCTTATTCCAGAGCTTGTAAGTATTGTATTCCAGTTGTATTTTTGAGGAAGCTGATGGTGTTTTCCTCTACCCCATATATTTTCAGGCATTCTATTAGCCATGTGTGTGGTATCACGTCGAAGGCTTTCTTATAGTATATCCATGCTATGCTTAGGTTGGTTTTCCTTCTTCTGCTGTTCTTCATTACCATTTTGCCTATCAGGAGCTGGTCTTTTGTGCCCCTACATTTCCTTCTGCAGCCTTTCTGTTGGTGGGGGATGGTGTTTGTCTCCTCTAGGTAATTGTATAGCCTTTCACTGATGATACCTGTTAGTAACTTCCACATTATTGGTAGGCAGGTGATAGGCCTGTAGTTACTGGCTATATTTCCCTTACTCTTGTCTTTTAGTACTAAGGATTGTTTCTTCTGTGGTCATCCATTTTGGGTGCATAGTGATTTGAGATACAATGCTGGAGTTTGTTCTGCTATTCTTTGTGTAGTAGGGCCTTGAAGTTTTTGAGCCAGTATCCATGGACTTCATCGGGACCTGGGGCTTTCCAGTTTGGCATTTTCTTTAGTTGGTGTCTGGCTGTGTCTGTCGTGATCTCTGTGAATCTTTGTTTTATTCTCCCTGTTTCATCTTCCTTGACTTCCTGGAGCCATGTTGCATGTTTGTTGTGTGATACCGGATTGCTCCATATGTTTTCCCAGAGTCTCTTACTTGGTTCGGCTTCAGGAATTTCTTGGTGGTTGTCTTCCCCTCTTAGTTGGCTGTATAGTCTTCTGGTTGGTTCCGAATAGTTTGTTCTATTGGTATCCCTTATTCCTGTTCATGTACTGTTGGATCTTATGTGCTTTGGCCTTAAGCCTCTGTTTTACATCTTTTATTGTGTTGTTTACTCCCCTCTCTTGTACTTTGTATTTCTCGTTGAGTTCCTCCCTTGTTTTCTTGCTTCTTAGCCTTTTTTTCTGCCATCTCTTTCAGTTTACTCAAGTCAGATCTCATCACCATGATTTGCTTTTCCAGGCGCCTTTTCCAAAGGAGGTTGCTGTTTTGGTTTCTGTTGGGTTGGTTGTGTGTGGTGGTGTTGGTGTTTGAATCCCCATCAGTTCTGCTACTAATCTTGCTCCTGCATATGCCAAGTTATTTGTTTCTGTGATACTGGTTGTTTACTCCCCTCTCTTGTATTTTGTATTTCTCGTTGAGTTCCTCCCTTGTTTTCTTGCTTCTTAGCCTTTTTTTCTGCCATCTCTTTCAGTTTACTCAAGTCAGATCTCATCACCATGATTTGCTTTTCCAGGCGCCTTTTCCAAGGAGGTTGCTGTTTTGGTTTCTGTTGGGTTGGTTGTGCTGGTGGTGTTGGTGTTTGAATCCCCATCAGTTCTGCTACTAATCTTGCTCCTGCATATGCCAAGTTATTTGTTTCTGTGATACTGGTGGTGTGTATTATGCCCATTATTTCATTGACCTCACTTGTTTTCTGCCTTAATTTCTTGATGTTGTAGGCTTTCATGGAGGG
Organism: Macrobrachium nipponense; assembly: GCF_015104395.2. Taxonomy (NCBI): domain Eukaryota; kingdom Metazoa; phylum Arthropoda; class Malacostraca; order Decapoda; family Palaemonidae; genus Macrobrachium; species Macrobrachium nipponense. The sequence goes on from NC_087218.1 coordinate 41,295,585, forward strand.
GATCTTTGTTCTCTCTGTATCTGGCTCCATCCATTGTCTAATCTTTTCTACCCATTCCGTCCTCTCTGTTACTTCGTCGGTGTTTCTTCGTGTGTCGTTGTTTGATAACTCATCATCCCTGTCGTCTTCTGTGGCATTGTCTCTCAGTTCGTCTTCGTGTAATTCGTTGTCGTGTGACATTTTCCCTTTCCAGTTCTTCTCTTTCTGTTGGGGAGAGCCAGTTCTTTTTATTTCTTTATGTCCTTACTTGGTCTGCCAGCCTCTGCTCTGTTTGGGGGATGTTATTCCTCTCATTCCAGATGTTGACCAACCTTCTTCTATATCCTCTCTCCGTCGGGTTGCTTCTGATGTAGCATCTCCATATTTCCTTATTTTCTTCTCTTGTCCATTTCTTCCTCTTTGCTTCTGTACTCCAATCTCAGGCTGTTGGTTACTGTCGTTGTGGTGGTCAGTTGCTGGATGACGACCTCTAAGTACCTGACCGTCTTCCCCTCCATTTGGGTTGAATACCTGGCTGCCGGACGAAGCTCCTCTGTTGCCAGAGGTTCCATTTACGTCGTTGTCGTTTTATTCCTTCATTTCTTTCCATCATTGCTGAGTTTTGCTATTTAACCCATAGCTGGGACCCTACCCCTCATCAGGGATAGTACTCATTTACAGCTGAGTAGACTGAGGAAATTATGGTAAAGATCCTTTCCCAAGGAATCAACGCCGAGGAGAGCGGTCACCCATCCGACCACTGACCAGCCCCAATGTTGCTTAACTTAACCAGTCCATTGACGACCTAACCCACTCTGCCACGGCGCCACATCATCATTATTATTATTATTATTATTATTATTATTATTATTATTATTATTATTATTATTATTATTATTATTATTATTATTATTATTATTATTTTCAATTTATTTATTTATTTATTTTTTCTATTTGGTCTATCACAGTCATCGTATTCGACTGGGTGGTTTACAGTGTGAGGTTCTAGATTGTATCCTGCCTCATTGTCTACTAAAGAAAAATTCATCATCCGTTAACATACATGAAAATATATTGATTCCGAGGTAGAGCGAATTGGATATTAAAGGACATTTGTAGCTTAATGCATATGTATAATATAAATGTGTATGTATAAGTATGCATGTATGTATGTATACACACATACTATATATACACATTTACTATATATATATATATATATATATACATATATATATCCATACACTTCTCACTGACAAATAGTGTTTTAGAATAATATCATTCATGATGTACTTTGCCTGGAGATACTAAGAGAGACGCTCGGAGAACTTATATGCGAGCTCGTTCGTGTGCATTCTAAATAAAGCAAGCTCTCTTATGAAGCAGGTTTTTAGACAACTTCTGGCATCCGGGACATACTTAGTTTTTCGGTTAAAATGGTAGTAATACGATGGAATTAAAAGAAAAAAAAAATAATAACAATCCTATACCATGCGAACTCTTTACTAACCTACAAGATAACTGACAATGTCAAACCGAAGCTGGCAGAAATATTTTTGGACATTCAAAATAATTCAATTCTGTTATATAAAAAATCGACAACGTTCATTACGTTGGTACAGCGGAAGATTAGCTTGCTGCTGTATAAACAACTGCTGACGTGACCATAACAATATGGCTAATAATATCATGGCTGAAAAGAACCAACAATAATTTCTCTGCATAAACTGACTTCAAGGTTAACAATGTGAAAAACAACTTTGGAAGGATCAAGAGCCAAAACTCTTCTGAAAAACATTCCATGATACAAAATGACGCGTCCTAATTCGAACAATATCCTAATTAAATGGCAGAAACTTTTCATTCCACAGTACTCACATCTTGTCCATTAGCTAAGTTACGTGTAATCATTTTGTCGTATAAGGGAAAATTTATTTGTTCTATGTTCTATGCTCTATTATTTGAACCAAATAATGACAAACAAATATACTATACTATACTATACTATACTATACTATACTATACTATACTATACTATACTATACTATACTGTACTATTGTTGTTAAATTTCTGTTTTCTCCGTCGTTTCTAAAATTCTTTTTTCGCGTACGTCCCCTTCCACCCCTGATCAAAAATAATAATTATTATTATTACTAAACAGACAACCCATATAGGCTACCACTATATCCCCAAGCTTGAACAAAAAAAAAAAAGAGGACGCAAGTTCCAGTGAAGTAACAGAACCGCCTTTTGCAAGATATGAGCTTTATGACTTAGTTGGAGATTAGGTCCTATTGAAAATAAAGCTAGATCTGTTACATATCATTAACTATGGAACTACGAAGCTTCCTCAGCAACACAATATTTCTCAAATATTCGATTTCTGATCACAAGATAGAACAAAACCTCAAGGTATTGTCAAGCTATTTTTCTTAAAAGTAATGATGGAAAACGAATCTTCAAACCTTCACTTATAAAAGCATCCACACACAAACAATAGAGCAGCTTTTGAAGAATATGAGTCTTACATTCAATATCCAACTTTAAAAAAAATGAATAAATAAAAAAGATCACTTGCCTTATCGTGTTTTCAAGTATCTATCTTAAAACCAATCGACTATCTAGCTCTTAGTCGATAACATCTAAAAATTTAAAAGACCATCAATTTCTAACAACGAAATGTACTTTGCAAATTCATACACCTCAAAGCATTATCAAATATCTAAATTTGACTAAACGACCGAGGCCTCAACTCCTAAGCAATTACTCGACACAGAGAAACATTACTTTATCATCAATTCAAGACGAAGCAGGGCTTTTGACAAGATGTGGGCGTCAATCAGGGAACCAGTTTCCTTATCCCGGGGATGTGCATCATTTACATATCGTTAAGGATATTACGTAAAGTGTTAATAACCTTCAGGAGAGAATGTGAGAACCTTAAGCCTTTTGCGTGCGCGCGTTTGTACATGTGTTAACGACTTTGCTTTCAAGAAGTATGCGAACACCTTATGTATTGGCTCTCTCTCTGTCTCTCTGTCTCTCTCTGTCTGTCTCTCTCTCTCTCTCTCTCAAGTGTACAACGTTCCTTTTCAGAGAGCATGCTGGCTCTCTCTCTCTCTCTCTCTCTCTCTCTCTCTTATTAATGGCCATGAATTAAAACCTAATGAATCTTATTTACCGTCCCCCTTCTCTCTCAGCATATTTTCATAACATCACCTTGACCATATAACTGCACCCACCCCCATCATCTCTCTCTCTCTCTCTCTCCTCTCTCTCTCTCTCTCTCTCTCTTTACATAAAAAACTTATCAAGTAAAAGTTAATCAATGTTGCACGTCAGTTACCAAAATAGCTCTTTCCAAACCAGAAGAGCGATGATGGATGGAATTAACATTTCTACAGAGCGAGACTAACTCGAAAAATTCCTTTTTGGCACTGAAGAGTACCCATTGAAATGGAGCGGAGTGTGAAATTGGACAGAGAGAGAGAGAGAGAGAGAGAGAGAGAGAGAGAAATCCTTTGTGCAGCCAATACCTCCGATGAGAGTAGAATCAATAAAAGTAAACCAAATGACGTATAACTTTTAAGCTGGTTTGAATCCCGACGACAGTTACAAGCAATTTCACGCCTGAACCGAGCCATTTGTTTCGGCCGTTCACAATAGAACTCCAACACAAACGGAGATTCGCGCAGGGATAAAAGGAGAGATGAAGTCATAAAATTCAACGCAGGTGTCCTAAGGAGGGAGGGAGGGAGGTAAGCATCACCAGGACCGTCACCTCCGGGGCACAACAGCACCTTCAGAAGCCGATTGGAACCCCTGGACCAAAACAAAGGCGCAGTCGTGGCGCCCAGGCCATCGGCGGAATCAAATCCTTTACGACTCGGTCTCTTCGACGCACACCGGGAGGATCGGATCCTTTATGACTCGGCCTCTTTAAAATCTGGAAAGCGTTCTGGAAGCCGCAAACCTCCGGGTTTTACGACCGTTCGGCATGCCTCGGTTTTAAGACCATTAAGGCGCTTATAAAGACCACTGGTGCTCTCGTATAGGCTTTTACGGCGTGGTCCTGTGAAAGATCCTCCTTCCTTATACGAATATCGATCAACTGACGACCTGCGCACCTTAATTCAAAGCTTTGAGAGGGACGACCATCCTCCAAGGGCGGGTCCCTCCAGTAGAGACAGCTCTGGGGAAGGCTTATCCGATGCGGTCATCTCTTAGTTGGCCTAATCCTCTACTTTGCGGCTGGTCGAGTGCCATAATTCGAACTGGAATTCCACGGAAGAAAGCTTGGAGATAATATCTTTATATAGACACACGTCAAGAACAAACAGGAATGATGGATATGTTATTGTATCAAAGCACGAAAATAAAAGAGAGAGAGAGAGAGAGAGAGAGAGAGAGAGAGAGAGAGAGAGAGAGAGAGAGAGAGAGAGTCAACCTACTAAAATATGAAAATGTATTCACAAACGCCCCCGACAGATTACCCGCAATAGCAAAGTTCAAAGCGCCTGGATCCAGGACCCATGTTAATTTTCGAAATGTAGTGCAAAAATTTCGCCTCTCGACTCTTTTCATAACAGGCATTCATGATCATGATTGCAAGGAACGCCTTCGGTAATAATGCACTGCGCATGAGCACAGCAGGTACCATCTAATTACAGCCCAGTCTTTGCCCTTGGGGTAAAAAGGTGCTGTGAGAGGTGCTATCACTGGACGTTTCAGCAACAGCAAACAATATTCTGAGAGAAATTCGGGTTTCTTCTCACATCCTAAATCTTATTCAAGTCTTAACACCTCGATAATAATTCTTGATATGATTTAATGTTTTCCACAATGAGGCGACAGTATTTCTTTGAATACTGGAGACAAACGTTTGTTGTCTTGCTTAAACAGAATTTAGTCACCGCCTCTGATATAAAGATTCTAAACTCGGAGCGACTGGCGTGGAGGAAACAATGAGAGAGAGAGAGAGAGAGAGAGAGAGAGAGAGAGAGAGAGAGAGAGAGAGAGAGAGAGAGGATCAGTGATTCCTGAATAAAAATAAGTACGCATTCATAAATACAATTCTGTTGTAAAAAAAATAAATAACTATCGTAAAAATATCAATACAATTCTGTGGTCAAAACACAATTACCGTAAATACCAATTCCGTGGTCAAAAGAAAACTTTCGTAAAAATAGCAATACAATTCTGTGGTCAAAATAAAACTATCATTAAAATATCAATGCAATTCCGCCGTCAAAACAAAACTATCGTAAAAATAGCAATACAATTCTGTGGTCGAAACAAAACAAAAAAAAAAAAAAAAAAACACTGGTCCGTTAAAATTAATATCAAATCAATTTCGTGGTCAAAACAAAGCTGTCGTAAAATATCAATATAATTCCGTGGTCAAAACAGAACTTTCGTAGAAATAGTAATACAATTCTGTGGTCAAAACAAAACTTTCGTAAAAAATAGCAATACAATTCTGTGGTCAAAACAAAACTATCGTAAAATATCAATACAATTCTGTGGTCAAAACAAAACTTTCGTAAAAATAGCAATACAATTTTGTGGTCAAAACAAAACTATCGTAAAATATCAATACAATTCCGTGGTCAAAACAAAACTATCATAAAAATATCAATAAAATTCCGTGGTCAAAACAAAACTATCGTAAAAATATCAATAAAATTCCGTGGTCAAAACAAAACTATCGTAAAAATATCAATAAAATTCCGTGGTCAAAACATAACTATCATAAAATCAATAAAATTCCGTGGTCAAAACAAAACTATCGTAAAAATATCACGCACCCACCCAGCAATCATATTTCCAAACTAAGAAACAAGACAAAGCTCACATTTTGTGAACGAGAGCCATTGTAATCCGCTAAACACGCAGCGAAAAAAAATTGATGGCCTCTGAATAACAATAATATTCGTCGTTTGGGCCACAGTGCTTCTTGGAGCCGAAATAGGAATCACCAGATCACCAGCGCTCCGTTCTGACGCAAACTCTGGATGCTGTCGCATGCAACTATTTTTCGCTTTAATGCTCCAGTTGTATACACTGGACTACGAAGGTTAAGCAACAAGAATATATTGTATATTTTTATAATACCAGCTGTTTACCGTCCAGGGGTGTATAGCTGTTAATGGTCTTTTATCAATTTATATTTGCGGTGGGTTCCAAATGATGAAATCCTCGTGTTTAAACAGTACCTATTACAGTAACTTTATTGCGTTAGCAGCGTTGTCTTTGGTATAAAAGCTGTCTATTTGGCCTTTTGCAGTGAAATACTGATCACAACCTAGCACAAGTTCATTACTGAGGAAAATTATAGCAATCATCCCTTCGCTCGCTGTTAAAAGCTGATTTTTTTTTTAGCCTGAAGAAAGCATTGTTAAATTGCACTAATCTGATGATTCCGAACGAATTCTTGTTTACGAAGTCAAATATGTCCATAGAATATACGTATACTACGTCTGTTAATAGTGTTACCGTGGTGAGAGATTGTGAAAAAAAAAAACAAGTAAAAACGTTTCCTGTACAATGTGCTGTACGAAACTCTCAGCCACGGCCTGGTGGTGGACTGTGGTGTTGGCACCTCACGATCATGACTAAGTTTAACCTTAGATCAAATAAAATCTACTGAGGTTAGAGGGCTGCAATTTGGTACTTTGGTTGATTGGAGGGTGGATGATCAACATACCAACTTGCAGCCCTCTATTCTCAATAGTTTCTGAGATCTGAGGGCGGACAGAAAAAGTGCGGACGGACAGACAAATAGCCATCTTAATAGCTTCCTTTTACAGAAAACTAACAACGCATTCTCGTAAATATTTGTGCATTATCACGTAAAGCGCAAATCTTTTAAGTTAGTCGTACACCTTTATGTTTTAAATATACTTGTGAATAAGATAGCCTTTTCTGAATGAGCCAATGACCCAGATGAAGCAACAAATTCATTCAGAACAGAATAATCAAAATATCTGGACATCGCATCCCATTTATTTACCACTAATAAAGATACTGATTTTTGTAGAAATAAACCACAATCTCATCGAATCAACGATGAATTTTTAAGTATACAATAATTAGTGATCGTTTTTTTTTCACTAACGTTTTTAAATTGCCTGTTCAAATCATTTTTTCCTAATAAACGTCTACCGCGGCCTATCTCAGATCTGAAGATGTTTTCGAAACATATACTTTATAAATTTCTTGGATGTTGCCACTTTCACCTCCAGGGTGAAATTTTGTTTTCGCTGTGCTTTATCTTCTACGAATCGCTACCCATCTAGATGAGCCCAGCTGGCACACGCATAACATAGCATAAATCCTGTACATCGGCTTACCTTCACTTTACTCCTGGTGAGGGTGGAGTAGAATCGATGGGTGGTGGAGAAAGCGGCCTCTCTTCGGATTATTTATCTCTAGGGCCTATGAATAGCATGAGAGAGAGAGAGAGAGAGAGAGAGAGAGAGAGAGAGAGAGAGAGAGAGAGAGAGAGAGCTTTCCTTTACGTGTTGAATGAAAATCAACAACCATGTTACGTAGTACCTTTTAAGTATAAAATTAAATATTGGAAAATTTCAACAATAAACGAAGGAAAATAAAAAAAAACATGATAAACAAAAGTTAAAATTAAAAGGGCTATAAAATAATAATTAAAAATTATCAGCATCTATTGACTGATGTTTAAGGAGTACAACTTAATAGATTGTTTTGTTTGTTTGTATGTTGTTTTTACGTTGCATGGAACCAGTGGTTATTCAGCAACGGGACCAACGGCTTTACGTGACTTGCGAACCACGTCGAAAATGAACTTCTATCACCAGAAATACACATCTCTCACTCTTCAATGGGATGCCCGAAAATCGAACTCGCGGCCATCGAAGTAGCATGCCAACACCATACCGACCACGCCACTGAGGCGCTTAACTTAATAGATTTAATAAGTAATGAAGGCGGGAAGCGGCATTTTCAATGTGGTAAGGCTGTGTCGGTCCCAAACCCCAATAAATAGGGAAGGTTTGAGTCAGGATTGGAATTCGTCCCTAAAACATTATTAAAACCAATTAGGAAATGACCTGTTTGAAACAGACTCTGGTGGAGGAGACTCATTAAAAACAGCCACCCCGCCGAGGGAGTAGGCTAATAATAACGACATTCAGTAATGAAGACTAGAGACAAAATAATTTTACCGAATCAATACCTATTTTCCCTTAAAGAAGCATTTTTTTTTTAGTCAATAATAATTGGATGTAGCACATTATTATCTTTCGTTTTGATTCTGATTTACTGCAATTTTTCTCCTAAAAGCTGACATAGGTTGCGAATGAAATAGTACTTGCGGGACAGGAGATACGTTTATAAATGCTGGCATAATGCTTTCAACTACATTTATTACTGAAAGCTGAGAGATGCGTGTGTTTGAAAGAGCACAATTCCTGAGCGGACATGCAACTGCAACTTCATTTTAAACAGCGAGTGTGAAGCGTCTGACGAATAACCTGGCGCGTGTTTTTTATTTATTTTATTTATTTATTTATTCTTTTTTTACAGAAAAGGTGGAAGTAAGAGATTCTTTTTAACCAACCTGAAACTGTCCCCGGCATTTTCAATTATTTTTGCAGGGGTCATACTAAATCCAAATCTATTTCCTCTTCAGTACATAAATCGATTCAGGTATCAAATATTTGCTCTTTCAGTCTCTGTCTCTTTCTGTTTGTCTGTCTGTCTGTCTCACTACACGCACACACGCACAGAGGTTCGCGCACACAGACACACATACACACACACTTACATACAGTTCTCTTCGTCAGATACAGATGCACCGATAAAGAAGACTGCATGTCTTCAAAAAACATCACGTCTCATTGAAGCCTAACACGACTAGCAAGAATATACTGTACTGCACTGTATATGAATTTATACATATAAATGTATATATATTTATATGTGTCTGTGCGTTTGTGTAACATTATATATATATATATATATATATATATATATATATATATATATATATATATATATATATATATATAGATAGCTCGGTACTCCTTCTTTTATTTTTCCTGTGGCCTTGGTAAAATATATATATATATATATTATATATATATATATATATATATATATATATATATATATATATATATATATATACACGCAGACTCCACTGTTGTACTTCATGTAAAATTCTCATTTTGGTTATAAATGTATCTGTTTTTCATTCAGCGCGTTCCACATGACCATTCACTTGTGAGCCTTCCACTCACATTTTAATAACGTACTAATGAAAACGACCAAATTCACTCCGCTCCTCCGTCACTAATTAAGATACCTTTTGCAATTAGCCACTCGAATGGTATAGAGCAGAATGCAGCGGTTTTCATAAACAGCCGATATCGAAGAAACCGAGAAAACAAAATATTGAAACGAGCGACAACTTTTGATTACAACTTCATGGCTCCGATGGATATTCATGAGAACCGCGCGAATCACGTTTCTAATTTATCTGGATGCCATGGAGAGCGGGGACTGAAAGCGCTGCTGCTACTTCAGCTGCTGAAACAATCGAGATACCAATCATGGAAGTGGGTTCTCGAAGCGAAATCTGGAAAGGCATTATCAATCGGAAGTCATTTTCTTCGCCGTCCTCATCTTCTGTCCTAGAAGCAATGATGCCAACCCCTCTAACCCTACGCCCCTTACAGGAGACGAGAAATTACCCTACATAACTGTAAATGACCCAACATTCTGCGCAATGATAATAAATATATTTATATACGACATCATAAATACTAATAAGCATATTGATCTAAGCCTACCTTGTAACAACTACCCTACACTTGAAAAGATTGCACTGCTGTCTTAAGATTTTGACCAGATTACCCTACGCGTAGGGCAATTACCCTGCAGTTGGCAACACTGCCTGGAGGCCGCTTACGTGCTAGAATGCTGAAATATATCCAGTTATTTTTACCCCCAATGACGGATGCACTTTCACACGCATCAACGTTTTATGAGTAAAATATGTATTGATAATTAAATAGTTACAGACTTCAATTATCGACCCTTTTTTTTTTTTCATCCAAATCGGTATGTTTTCAGAGAACATCATGACGCTTAACCATAACACTGAAGCCATTCTTTGCACTAAAGAGAGAACAAAGACGACACGTCGAGCAAATAAAGGAGTCAATAAAAGAAAAGAAAAAAAAATGAGAGCCTTCTTGAACTCACAAGACAGGGTTGACGTCAATGTTTTGGTTGCTTTACGAGATAACAGATCTGTCTCTCGAACTTTGACGGTTCAATGGGACGCCAGGAAAACTCATGAAGGTAAGAAAGATGTTAATTCAGAGACGGCCAGATGGGCCAAAATACCTCTGCTGGTCTGAACATTTTGAGAGAGACAGAATCTTTGTTTTTTTATGGAAAGGGAACTACAAAAACATGGATTATAAGAGAACGAATGAAGTAAACACCTTGCATAAAAGGTTAAGTCGTATTTACCGTGTTTGGCGTTTCCAAGAAAATCAATTAAGGCCTTAGAGAGTCGACTGTGTCGTGGGAGAAGAGCACAATCAGTTTTCCAAGGCAGATCATTTTGTCAGTATTAGTTTTAACAAGTTCAGAACTGAATTATTATTACTATTAATTTCAGTAGTTGAATCCTGTTCACATGGAACAAGCACACAGGGGCCTTTGACTTGAAATTCAAGTTTCCAAAGAATGTTGGTTTCAACCTCCCACCGCAGACCCCACACTGCAGCAGTTAAAAAGTTAGGCATATCTCAGTTTAACCAGACCAATGAGCTGATCAACAGCTCTCCTAGGCCTGGCCCGAAGGATTAGATATTCTTACGTGGCTAGGAACCAATTGGTGACTTAGCAACGGGACCTACAGCTTATAGTGGGATCCCAAACACATTATATCGAGAAATGAATTACTAATCACCAAAAATAAATTCCTCAAATTCCTTGCTGGCAGAGCGGGGAAGCGATCTCGGATTACCAAATCGGTAGGCAAGCACGTAATCCACTCGTCCAACGAGGAACTACTGCGGCAGTAATTGATCATGATACAGGGTCAGTGATTTTTCATCGGCCCGGGGAAGACGCGAACTGGCAACACCAAACCTCTCATTTCTTCAAGAACTTTCCTTCTCGACCCCGACAGGCAGACAACTCCCGCAGAACGGTTAAGTAAATCAAATTTTCGATAAATTAAACCAAAATACCAATTAATGACCAAAATAATCAACCAAAAATTCCCGGAACATTTTTCAGTTTGAGATTCGGTCAACTGAAAATAGCCACTAGAACGACTGAATAGTAAAATTCGTACATTTTTCATATCGCGACCTGATTTAAGGCACGATACTGACGGCAGATGCCAGGGTTCCTGATTACTGCCAGGAAACGTCAACTCAGGAGCAATTTTTCCTCACCGATTCATGCTTGGATACGTCAGCTCGGGAGCAATTTTTCGTCACCGATTCCTCCCTGGATACGTTAACTCGAGAGCAATTTTTTCTCACCGATTCCTCCCTGGATACGTTAACTCGAGACCAATTTTTCCTCACTGATTCCTCCTAAGATACGTCAACTCGTGAGCAATTTTCCTCACCGATTCCTCCGACGAAACGCCAACTCGGGAGCAATTTTTCTTCACCGATTCCTCCTAGGAACAGGAAACTCGGGAGCAATTTTTCCTCAACGTTTCCTCCCAGGAAACGTCAACTCGGGAGCAAGTTTTCTTCACCGATTCATCATAGGAAAAGGAAACTCGGTAGCAATTTTTCCTCACCGATTCCTCCTAGGAAACGTCAACTCAGGAGAAATGTTTCCTCACCGAGTCCTCCGAGGAAACGTCAACTAGGGAGCAAGTTTTCCATCATCGATTCCTCCCAGGAAACGCCAACTCGGGAGCAATGTTTCCTCACCGATTCCTGCTAGGAAACGCCAACTCAGGAGTAATGTTTCCCCATCGATTCCTCCCAGGAAACGCCAACTCGGGAGCAAGTTTTCTTCACTGATTCCTCCCAGGAAACGCCAACTCGGGAGCAAGTTTTCTTCACTGATTCCTCCCAGGAAATGCCAACTCGGGAGCAAGTTTTCCTCACTGATTCCTCCTAGGAAACGCCAACTTGGGAGTAATGTTTCCTCACCGATTCCTGCTAGAAAATGCCAACTCGGGAGTAATGTTTCCTCACTGATTCCTCCCAGGAACGCCCAACTCGGGAATAATGTTTTCTTACCGATTCCTGCTAGAAAACGCCAACTCGGGAGTAATGTTTCCTCACCGATTCCTCCCAGGAAACGCCAACTCGGGAGTAATGTTTTCCTCACCGATTCCTCCTAGGAAACGTCAACTCGGGAGCAATGTTTCCTCACCGATGTCCTCCCTTAGAAAACTAACTCCGGGAAGCAATTTTCTCACCGATTCCTGCTAGGAAACGTCAATCGGGGAGCAAGTTTTTCCCTCACCGGATTCTCCCAGAAAAACGTCAACTCGGGAAAGCAATGTTTCCTCCCGATTCTGCAGGAAAACGTCAAACTCGGGGGAGCAATTTTCCTCGCCGATTCCGTCCAGGAAACGTCAAATCGGGAGCAATTTTCCTCCACCGATTCCTCCCAGGAAATGCAACTCGGGAGCAAGTTTTCCTCGCCGATTCCTCCCAGGAAACGTCAACTCGGGAGCAATTTTTCCTCGCCGATTCCTCCCAGGAAACGTCAACTCGAGAGCAATTTTTCCTCACCGATTCCTCCCAGGAAACGTCAACTCGGGAGCAATTTTTCCTCACCAAGTCCTCCCGGAAAACATCAACTCGGGAGCAAGTTTTCTTCACCGATTCCTCCTAGGAAAAGGAAACTCGGTACCAATTTTTCCTCACTGATTCCTCCTAGGAAACGTCAACTCGGGAGTAATGTTTCCTCACCGATTCCTCCCAGGAAACACCAACTCGGGAGTAATGTTTCCTCACCGATTCCTGCTAGGAAACGCCAACTCGGGAGTAATGTTTCCTCACCGATTCCTGCTAGGAAACGCCTACTCGGGAGTAATGTTTCCTCACCGATTCCTGCTAGGAAAACGCTACTCGGGAGTAAATGTTTCCTCACCGATTCCTGCTAGGAAACGCCTACTCGGGAGTAAATGTTTCCTCACCGATTCCTGCAAGGAACGCCTACTCGGGAGTAATGTTTCCTCACCGATTCCTGCTAGGAAACGCCTACTCGGGAGTAATGTTTCCTCACCGATTCCTGCTAGGAAACGCCAACTCGGGAGTAATGTTTCCTCACCGATTCCTGCTAGGAAACGCCTACTCGGGAGTAATGTTTCCTCACCGATTCCTGCTAGGAAACGCCAACTCGGGAGTAATGTTTCCTCACCGATTCCTGCTAGGAAACGCCTACTCAGGAGTAATGTTTCCTCACCGATTCCTGCTAGGAAAACGCCTACTCGGGAGTAATGTTTCCTCACCGATTCCTGCTAGGAAACGCCTACTCGGGAGTAATGTTTCCTCACCGATTCCTGCAAGGAAACGCCTACTCGGGAGTAATGTTTCCTCACCGATTCCTGCTAGGAAACGCCTACTCGGGAGTAATGTTTCCTCACCGATTCCTGCTAGGAAACGCCAACTCGGGAGTAATGTGTCCTCACCGAGTCCTCCCAGGAAACGTCAACTCGGGAGCAATTTTTCCTCACCGATTCCTGCTAGGAAACGTCAACTCAGGAGCAATGTTTCCTCACCGATTCTTCTTAGGAAACCTCAAATCGGAGCAATGTTTCCTCACCTAGTTCCTCCCTTGGAAACGTAACTCGTGGAGCAAGTTTTACTTCCACCGATTCCTCCTAGGAAAACGTCACTTTTACTAGAGAGCAATGTTTCCTCACCTAGTCCTCCCAGGAAACGCCAACTCGGGAGCAAGTTTTCCTCACCGATTCCTGCTAGGAAACGTCAACTCGGGAGCAAAGTTTCCTCACCGATTCTTCTTAGGAAACGTCAACCCGGGAGCAATCTCTCCACATCTTCCGGTGCTTGTTGATATGAGAAAGAGAGAGAGAGAGAGAGAGAGAGAGAGAGAGAGAGAGTAAACCTTCATTACGAGCCTCATTACTCCGATTCTGAGGTCGCTAATTGCCTGCCTCTCGAATAGCCTCGGAGAAATTACTCTTCATTATGAAAATGCTTCTGGGATTATCATTATTGTTTTTAACTTTTATTTCTTTTTATTTTATTTATCTGCTTATTTATTTATTATGATTTTTTTGTAGGGAAGGGGATTCAATTCTGCATAGATTCGATAAACAACGATTAGGTAAAGAGGATGGATAGGAAAACGGCATTGTTGTTAAAACTGACTGATACAGCTAGTAATCAAAGACTACTACTGTTGGTGTTTGCATTTATCTTTTGCTTTTAAACAAATAAAAAGGTAACAAAGTGAATAGGTTACAAACAGATCTAATTCCTCGGTAAATGAAGGACACACGAAAAGTGGAAAGATAACTATTTTTTCTCTTTCTGTCTTTCAGTGCAGATGTGGGCTGGGGATTTACAGTAATCTCTCTCTCTTTCTCTCTCTCTCTCTCTCTGGGAAGGGGAACTGGGAGAAATGTAAACACACTTCATTCTCTTCTCGGCGTCAACCAAACAGGGCATGTGTTTTCTTAAGCATTTGCCACAGAGCTCTCCGTCTTGTCTGATTCCTGACACTTCGAGAATGGTCAAGGTTATCGTCACTCCATTTCTCATGTTAACTGCTTTTTTTATTACATTTACATATTTATGTACTTTAAAAGCATGGTTCTTAAATGTGTTGATGACTAGAGCAAGTAAAAAAAATGCGCTGAAGTTTCTTCGGTTCAATAGTTTCCTGTACATCGTATAATCAAGGCCATCGTAAATAGATCTATCTTTCGGTGGTCTCGGTATAATTCTGTGTGAGCTGCGGCTCATGAAACTTTAACCACGGCCCGATGGTGACCTCGCCTAAATTGTTGCCAGACGCACGATTATGGATAAATTTAACCTTTGATAAAAACAAAAATTACAGAGGCTAGAGGGATGCAATGCAGTATGTTTGATGGTTGGAGGGTGGATGATCAACATACTAATTTGCAACTCTCTAACTTCTGTAGTTTTTAAGATCTTAGAGGGGACAGCAAAGGTGCGGACAGAAAAAAGTGCGGACGGACAGACAAAGTCGGCACAATAGCTTTTTTTCGAAAAATAAAAATGGGAAATATAATTAAACTCGAAAATCTGAATCTGAGACATGAGGAACAGATGGGAGGGGCCACTGTGAGGCAATAGCCGTTCAAATATATGGTACGAAGCCAAAGAGTTCCATAAACAAACACTGTTCTCACGACAAAACATATATTTCGACTTACAGACTTCTGTAACCCTGATGACTATTAATCGAAATATTCGATTCTATCCTTCTTTATGAGCCTTTGTAACGTTACAGAAAGTGTTGCTTATGACAGGTTCTGCAAAATTCGCCAACAATTTTCTGTATAAGAAAAAAAAAAAAGTAAAAATCAATGACATGTTACTGTTGAATGCTGAAAACAACTGAAATAATATAAACAGACTGATGTCTTTAAAACGTGAAATATGAGTAACAGGGATTGTTTTTAACACAGTGAAGAGCATTAGTATTCAACATACCATTTTATCCATTCTCTTGCATAAACAGCGTGCTACTGAAGTCAGTCTGGCCCTGTCACCATTTCTTTGATGTTTGACAGGCTTAATTATGACAAGAGAATAACGTTACCGTTACTAGGATTGTCTGTATTTAGTAAAGAACGTTTTACAGTGACATCTTCAAGGGCACTTAAATTTCCTTCTCTGAATACAAAGATATAAAATATTAAAGTAATAATTCTTAATGATTTATGCACGTTTCAATATTATGACGAAGCTTAAGTAACACAGTTCGATTTAAGTAAAGTTCCAGCAACCAAGAGTCATTATATCATACTGTGATTCAATACCCACTGACATAAATAAATCAAAAGAAAGAAAAACGTTGTTGTGATCTCTCTAATGCTTTTTTTTTTTCTTCCTTAAAATCATTCGCTACTTGTAAACAAAGAGCGTATGGAAACCTTGCCAAGCCGTAGCCAAATTTGAATACTCACCGTGAGAAAGCAAGACCCATTAGTGAAGTTTACTGGAATGTAGTCTACCTTCGGTCATAACTCTAAAAGAGAGAGAGAGGATGAGTAGAGAGAAGATGGGAGGGGATGTTGATGAGAGAGAGAGAGAGAGAGAGAGAGAGAGAGAGAGGATCTTCACGTTGGCCTAATTCCAGTGGCGCATGAGTAGCAGCTGTATAGGACTGAGGCTACTTGTTCTTTTCCGTCTTAATTATGGGCCCGAAAGATGTTATTAGGACCACAAAGTATGACTCTCAGCATTTCTGGAATGCGGGTGTGGGAGAATCATTCTCCTTTGGGCGCATTTTCAGTTCAGAAGCGGCTATTAAGTACGAGTAAGAGGATGATTCGAATATGCAAAACGGTCTTGTGATTTCAAGGGGAAGGTTGTTTGTTGTTTGTGAAAATGTTAGGCAATTGTTTGCTTGTTTGGATGGTGTTTTTACGTTGCATGGAACCACCGGTTATTCATCAACGGGACCACCGGCTTTACGTGTCTTCCGGACCACTTCGAGGGTGAACTTCTATCACCAGAAAT
>NC_087218.1:41317282-41327282 GCF_015104395.2 Macrobrachium nipponense
CCCAGGATCAGCTCTGTATACTCTTTTATGTTCTCGACAGATGGCAGCACGATTGCAATATGTTCATGAAAGTTTCCGAAGCAAGGGTCTTGCATTGTTTTCGAAAGACTTATCTCCCTTCGGGTATGTGGGCTCGCTCAAAGGAAGGGGCGATGGGATAGCGTGTATTTCATCGCTTGTGTGGCCGTCAACACGACACGTCGTGGATTCGTGCTAGGAAGGTCTCTGACTTTCGTAACAGGGATGAAAGAACACGACAAAGTTACTAAACTTATACTGTATAGATGTTGAAATTAGTTACTTACGTATTATCTTGTTCGATGGAGGCAAGTTCAATAACTGGAATTTCTCAGACATACAAATAATAAGCACCTGTGGAATGCATTTACAATAAAGATTTTTTTGTTTTTGTTTTTTTTACAGGAATAAGTCATCGGTACCACAGTTGCGCTGCATCGTATTGAATATTGTTGTACAAGCAATCTGACATTCTGCATGCATTACATATGCGTAAACATGGACGACTACTATGAGATTCAGGGCCTCTGTAACACGGTTTTTTCGCAGTCAACTTTTTATCTATGCATTTCATAAATATAACGCTTATTCAGAATACATATTATATCTACACATAAATTTTGACTGTATTCTGCATTACGTAGGTTGAATAAATTTGGTACTTATAATGTAAAAGTGACTTTTTTGAAGCCGCGCCAACCTTACTCAGAGAAAAGGTTTTCGAACGCACTCGTTACCGTAACTTATGACAGCATTTCTTCCCTCTTTCTCGATGGATGATTGGCTATACGTAACGGAAGGCTAAACCTCTGGCCAACAATGACATAACAAATTTTAAATACAAGGCAAAGCAGTACACCTTTATGAACTCTGGAACTTCTCCACTGATAATTGTCATAATGAACAAACCAACAAAATATGTTAATAAATACAAAAACACTTCGATTATTAGTCTAACTCCCAAAATAGGTTTCCTAATAAATTACAGTCTACTTTATAGGTCACAATCAGATTGACAAGATGTAGGGAATAGTTGGTAATTTTAAAAAACATAGTAGACAAGCTTGATTTGATAACTGCTATATTCAATGTCAAGCAATTTTTATTTATTGGCTATCTACCTATTTACTGAAAAAAAAAATAGCATTCACCAATAATTATCGTCAGAATGATGACTTCATGAGGCTATACCCACTTTCGCCTCGTTATAATTCAGGATAACACTGAAGGTTACCATGGGCATTGTTGGATTAGAAAATTTAAGTTCTGGCTATAAAAACCAATTTCTCGAGTAGTTGTAAGAAGTGCTAAATGATCCTCAAGGATCCCAGCAGTTGGCCTAAACGTTTAATTCATGTACATATAATACTGCTGTACTGTTGCGGCACTACTGCTACAGTAGTATTACTACGCTAGCACTGATACCCCACCCACATCTATGTATCGTTCCGCCATTCATAAAGTCTTTGGGTTTCAGAGCAGATGGAGTTTCTGTCTGGTGGATGGATCATTGGGCCATGGCGTCGGCTAGATCACTTTTACTCTATAGAAATTAAAACTATCGGGTTTAGGTTATTGATAATGCTGACAAAATTTGTGAGTGGTTGTAAAATATACATATGTCAACTTTCAGCTACATCCGATGCTTTGACAAGGAGCAAAGTCCAAAAAACCGTGTTACAGAGACCCGAAATCTCATAAATAGGTATTGTTAAATGGCTGTACGAAGTATATATATATTATATATATATATATATATATATATATATATATATATATATATCCTATATATATAGTAACCGAAGACTATCACTTGTAACCATCCCCTCCTGAACAGTGGGTGGTTACAAGTGATAGTCTTCCGGTTACTTATATGCCCAATTCAATCTCGGCTGCGGCTTATATACCTCAAAGACTAGCTGGGCTACCCTATTGAATAATGAGATTGAGGATTTTCGGAACGTGTCAAAGGTGTTGCTGTTAGTTCTTCACTGGACGAGTCGGTTGCGCACTCGTTTACCAATCTGGTAGCCTGAGTTCGCTTCCGCCTGCAGCCAACATAGAACCAGAGGAATTTATTTCTGGTGATTAGAAATTCATTTCTCGAAATAATGTGGTTTGGTTCCCACAATAAGCTGTAGGTCCCGTTGCTAAGTAACCAATTGGTTCATAGCCGCGTAAAAAAATCGAATCCTTCAGGCCAGCCCTAGGAGAGCAGTTAATCAGCTCAGTGGTCTGGTTAAATTAAGATATACTATTCTTGTTTGTTTTGGAATCGAATCCTCTGGATTTCTTGCTTGTGAAGTGAGAGTCCTAACCACTTGGCATCAACCACATATCTAATGTTGCTTCAAGGTCCGATTCTTGAGCCCAGTGATAATAATCGATAGGTACGGACCTACCTAGATAATGAATTTTCTAAATGAAATTAGAAGACTTCTTGACCATACAGTAAATTTGGCAAAGCTCTTCAAATAACATGCCAAGTTTACGATAAGTTTTTTATGGTATACTCAAAAAGAATTGAACGACTTATTGATTGAAAAATCAGTTCATTTAGATTCACTCTCTCCCAAGGCTCGGTAATTCAACTGTATCATTCTCTCTCTCTCTCTCTCTCTCTCTCTCTCTCTCTCTCTCTCTCTCTCTCTCTCTCTCTCTCTCTCTAACTAGATTAGTCTTTCATATTCTCATCTCTCTCTGAATTTAATTATATCAATCTTTTGTATTCTCTCTCTCTCTCTCTCTCTCTCTCTCTCTCTCTCTCTCTCCAGCATAAAAAACCTTAAAAGCTAAAAAAATAATAGTTATTTTAAGGATTTTAACATATATTTCCTATATATAGCACTCATTAAAGCCTTTGCGAGTGCCGATAATAATCAATTCCTTGTGTTGTATCTACCGTAGAGGAGGTAAGCTAATGTCCCCGATATTATCTAAGGATTTATTAGCTTAGTGAGGTACTCTAAAGATAAATTTAGAAAATTGATTGAGGTATGTTACTGAATCTTGTGTGTGGGTGAGACCTTACAGCTCGAGAGAGAGAGAGAGAGAGAGAGAGAGAGAGAGAGAGAGAGAGAGAAGAGAGAGAGAGAGAGAGAATGTTTAACGCAACAGTAAGACGTCGTGACGGTTACCCTGCTATAATTCGGTCCTCCTCCCATTTTATCCAGCCGTCATTTATCTAATTAAGACGAAGATGATGAAAAGAGAAAGCCAGCGACCCACAGTGACCACTAAATCTCCCTTCTTCCCCCACCACCACCCAACCTACCCCACCCCGCCATTCCCTAGTTCACCAATTAGTGTACTATCAATTCTTCAGAGATCTGGGCTTAGGTCTTAATGACTCTTGGGAACTGCTTGTGTGTATGTGTGTGTGTCTGTGTGGTTTTTAAACTAAGCTTTCTATAGAACAAAGGTTCAACCTCCTTGAGACAGAAAGAGAAGTCAGTGATAGGTCTTCCTTCGTAGCTTTTCCTCCTGTACTTTTTCATTTTATTTTTTTAATTCATTAATTTTTTTTTTAGATTTTCCCTACAAGGTATATTTTGGATTTATATGACGCGTAAATTTTGGTATTTTTCTAGTTTTTTTTTTTTTTTATTGAGTTTTCGTAAAATCTACGTCGGAAGTTGACATGCAAAACAGCCATTTTCTCGTAATTTTTAATCGAATGTAACGAGTATGTCCTACGGATAGCCAGTCCAAGAGCTCGCCCTAAATACCAATGGCCGTAACGACTAAACCCGCCCCCAAACCTATTTGATATCGATACTGAACTGTCCATTTCTTTTTATAGCAATTATATATAGAACTTTTTTATTTTATTTCTTTCATAATAAAGACAACATAGCCTTTTAATACACAACATAAAGGCTTGGAAAATGGCTTTTACTTAGCAGTCATTGTTTAATTTTACTCCAATATAACTTGTTAATAAGTGTACTTGTTAATAAGTGCACCTGTCAGGAAGAGATCACGTCTCGAAATATTAGAAGATCTCTCTCTCTCTCTCTATCTATCTATCGATCTATTTATCTAAGCTTCGGGGTAAAAAATTAAACTATAATCAGTCTTGCGTATTTTATCTCCTTCCCCCCTATCTCTCTCTCCCTCTCACTAAGGCCTCTGTAATTGAACTGTATCAGTCTTGCGTATCTCTCTCTCTCTCTCTCTCTCTCTCTCAACTAAATTGCCTCAAATAATACAGACCCCATGAGGGAGATTCTCATCAAACCCTTTCAATAACAAATTCAGTTCATTTATCTGGTAGTAGTTCAATTCTTTCAAGTCCTCGAGGCAACGAAGCCACTCAACCGACCCGACCAATCAAGCCTGTGGTTTAATTTCATCTCCTATAAAACGGGGAAAACAAAAGGAGCAGATTTGGCTTAATCTATGAAAGAACAAATGAAGAACGAAGACGATAGGAAACATAAGAAAAAAATAAAGCAGTTTAATAAGTCCACGAACAAAACAGGACCGAAGGGGAACGAAAACAAAATAAAGTCAAACTGAGGCCGAGCAGCCGAAACGTTCTGAGCGCATATTACTTCCTTTGATATAACCCCAAGCCCTATAAAAGAAGGTATATCCAATTAACAATGAATACCCTAATTAAACATGACCGTGAACAGGTAAGAGAGAAGGAGAGGCACTGGTGCGCTGGGGGTGTAGTTATGGGTGTCCTGGGGTTGTGGGTTGATAGGGTGGGAATTGGATAGGAGGTGGGGGGAGGGGGAAGGTTAATGTTGGTCTTGGGTCGTGATGCTGCAGTTACCTTCTTTCCCAAACCAGCCAATCAAAGGCGATACGGATTGATTAAGCCATAAAATATGGTTAAGTCAGTTGGTCCCGTGAAATCTGGCTGACGTTCTAATGCCTCTGTAAGTTTAGACTCAATATAATACTTTCTGAAAAGACCTACATAATTATTATGCGAATAAAATTAGGGTTCAGGTCTAGCGACACCTGTGCAGCAATTTTAAACAGGGCTGTACAAAAATAAAATATCAAATGAAATAGTTAAGCAAGAAAAACAAGCTCGATCGAAAATGCTAAATGGTATTTCCTTGAAAGTGTTTAGATGGTGACGTCACCTGCTAATTACAGGTACATGATGACGTCAGTTTCATTATCCTATTAGGTATGGATTGTTTTTCCCAACGTTCTTTCAGTCTGCCTCTACCCTTTTTAATAACTGCTTGCGAAACACTAAAAGCCAGGGGTGGCCAATCTTTTACCTCCCATGCGCCAATTTTTCTTTTTTCTTATAAGTTCAGATGTAAATTTGTACCCACTTTCAGTCGTTTAAAGTATGGTAGTATGAACGCATTTGGCAGTCACATAGATTATATATATATATATATATATATATATATATATATATATATATATATATATTATATATATATATAATGTGTGATAATATGGATTCATGCAGCAGTTTAAATAAAAGAATTTCATAAAAATACAAGATGTAATTTACTTGCTTTAACGGCGCGTTTCAATTTCCCTTGATAATTAGTTACAGAAAGCAACAAACATGGGATATTTAGCAGTTACACGTAAAATATGAGACAGTTAACAACTTGGACACAATAAGCACTTTTGAATGAAAGTATTTCATATAAGACAAGATAAACAATTTCAATGCAGTTTTGATTTTACGAAGCCTGTGATGTTTCAAGTGAAATTAGTTACTGGAAACGACAAACATGGACATATGAAGGAGGAACACACAATTATTCAATATTTTTATGGCAATGCAGACACATTTAAAAGTTTGAAATAAAATAGGTTTCATGAGGGCAAGATAAACATCATTTACTTGAATGAGACTTTCGACTTCGCTTTACTTTCACCAAACTCGTGATATTTGGAGTTACACCAGGAATTATTTTTATTACTTCATTAGATGAAACCTATTCACATACGTAGAGCAAGCACACAGGGGCCTTTGACTTGAAATTCAAGCTTCCAAAGAATGTTGGTTTCAACCTCCAACCTGCAGCAGTGATTTTTCATCTCCCGGGGGTAGACGCGAACTAGCGACATCTGAGCGGAATGGCACGACGCTAGCCACCATACCAGCGGACTAGGTAAGAAGTTCCATAAATCAGAATTAGTTAATCGTGACTTCAGTTTGATTTTTACCATTTTCATTTGATGAAAATGCTTCCTCGGATCTACATGTTGTTTCAAAACGACAAATAGACCTCGGGGAAAATGTTCTCATTCTAGAAAACGCTCACACAGTAATGATCCCCCCTCCCCATAAAAAAAATTAATAATAAAATAAAATAACTTCTCAGAAGCACCTGGAATTGAGGGAAATTCATCAAATTTTAATTTCAGTATGGAATGTTTTCAGTTCAATATGCTCCATTTATAAATTACGAAGCATCTTCAGAATTTTTGTTAAGTGAAAATGGATTTATTAATGCAAGTATGCAATCTTCCACTTCAGGAAAATCACTAAAGCGATCATCAAAGGCCTCTTCCAGTAATCTGATTTTTTTAATGTATTCTGTAAAGTTGCCACTCACAACATCATTATATTTTTTAACAAATACTGATTATTATTAAAAGGTGACGTTTACTCATCACTAATCGATGCTAAAGGAACAACGAAATCGTTAAAAGTAAAAATTGAATTTTTGATGAGACTTGATTTCAGTAAAACTCATTTCTAGCCAAAAGTTACTTAAATTCATATTATTTTTTATTCGATTGTCATTATTATAGATGTTTTATTTCATTTATTTACTCCTTATTTCTTCATCGTTTTTTTTTTTTTTTTTTTTTTTTTTGGTGTGAGCATGGATGGTTTTACTTTTCTTATCCCTGGGGTTCAGTGCGCCAACTGTAATCATCCAATGGGCCACTTTTGGCGCATGCGCAGCAGACTGGCCATCCTTGCTGTAGGCTTTATCGAAGGCGCAGAACGACGGAAAGAATTTGCCCTTGGGAAGTTCAACACTTACAAAAAAAAAAAAAAAAAAAAAAAAAAAAAAAAATAAAAAAAAAAAAAAAAAAAAATCTACATTTTTTGTTGTTGCTTAAATTCAAGTTTCTTATGGTAATGACACTGAGCTGTCATTACTAACGATAATATTATATTTCACTCCTGAGCACTATACCCACATAATCTATGATACAAATATTACAACCAAGTATCAAGTTAGTTGAACCTTTAATTATTTGTCGCTTACGGAGTCCGGAGAACTTTACTTACATAAAATCAATGATGATCTATATTGATCGATATTCGGTATTAGACCAAGAAAAATAATAAGTACGCAAAAAAAAAAAAAAAAGTAACAGATACATAACCATTACATACTTTCAGATCGGTAAAACTAAATCCAATTCTAGAACACTGAAACGATACCAGAAAATTAAACTATTTCTTTAACATATCTTTCAGAAGTTCATTTGGATTTGGTTTTATTAGTTCATCTCGGTTTCCGAAGATAAAAAAAAAAATGGGAGACGTCACGGATTTTCCCTTAATCAAAGAATCCAATTTCAATCAGCTCATGTCACAACGAAGATCCATCGCGGGAGGAGGAGGAGGAGGAGGAGGAGGAGGAGGTGGAGGAGGAGGAGGAGGAGGAGAGAAGGAGGAGGAGGAGGAGGAGGAGGAGGAGGTCTCGATTCCACAGCATCCTCCGTAGGGTGAATTTGACCGCAACAATCATCATCTGGTCGGTAACTTGAAAAGAGCTGACAGGAAATCGAAAAGTTATGAGGAATGCATCCGACACTTTGTGAATGTGAAAAACCTAATGATATTATCTTCATCGTTTGCGTATCCATACCGTCAAACGGGAATTGGAATTGGGATTGGAATATAGAATTTAGCTGGGGACTATGAGGTCATTCATAACTGAAAGGGAAATTGACAGTAGAAGGTTTGAAAGGCGTAACAGGAGGAAAACAATTGATAGGAGAGGGTGGAAAGTAAGAGGGAAGAAAGTGAATATGAACGGAGGTAGTGTAAAATCAATGAAAGAGGTTGTAGCACCACAGTGCACCACGTGCAGCACTATCCCCCTACGAGAGGCCGTCAAACGGGATGGTAATATAAGAGAGGGTTCTCAAACGCAGGTCCAGATCGTGGGGAAAGTGTGTACCTCCGCAAAGCTAATGTAAGGTACTTTACCTTTCTTCCGCTAACTTACAAAGGGGCTAATGGTAAGAGACGGTGCCCCGGGCAAAACCTTGGGGACGTTACGTACCATTCCGAGACTTAGACCGAGGCACCTGCTATTCCATATAGGCTACGTATGTAGAAGCTAAGACGATTCACATCAACCGTGCATCTGATGTCTAGGCCAGTCCCTTACGACGCTTCTGATTGGCTGTTGATAAGCCAATCAAAGGGCTGGAAACTCTCAGTCTCTCTCGAGAGAGTTCATATAAGCAGGATGTATGTTCCACCTCTCTCGAGGAATACTTTTGAAAGGCCTACAGCCTGCCTGTGTGAACTCTCGAGAGAGACTGAGAGTTTCCAGCCCTGTGATTGGCTTATCAACAGGCTAATCAGGAGCGTCATATAGGACTGGCCTAGACATCAGATGCACGGTTGATGTGAATCTACCATAGTAGTTCTATCGACACTGCACAGAGAAAAAAAATACGACACGAAGCATCAGTGCTACTGCAGGAAATCCAGGAATATCATCCCACACTTTTACAGCGAAGGATTAAACACCATAATGATGAACGTATTCGTAACATCAGACGAATAACGAACAGACTGCACGATTATTCCCGCACAAATGCCTCGAGGATTCATGATATCCCAAGGCTGGAAATCGACAAGTTTACTTTTAAACAATCGAGCGTCTTGATTGGACGCGTTCATACAATTAGTGGGCGGAAATGAGTTACCAGACATTTAATGGCAATTTCTCTTTTATCGGACTGGGATGGCGGGGGGGCGGGGGGGAGGGGGGGATGTTTTCTGCTGTGCGTCTCTTTGCTGTGGTGATTCCCATTTCTCAGTCCATTGAGCGGCGTGCGATTGAAGTTTCCGATATATTATCATTGTCCAGGTATTCAATACTCTCCTCACTCTTCTAAGAATAATTAAATCATTAACGGCGATGTTGTGGAACGGAAAATAGTGTTCTTAAGCGTAATTTTAGTGTAGCTGCATCGCTCAGAGATGATTGCTTTCAGAAAATGGTATAAGATGCAACTTTAAAGAAGCTAAATTACTGGTGAAAATCTGGGGGCGTCATTCAACAAATCCTCTTGCAAAAAAGATTATCTACATTTTTATTTCTTTTTCGAGATTTCTATAACCTCAAGAAGAAAAAACAATACAATTTTTTCTATCTCGAAGATTCAGAAATAAAATCCTTTTAATAAGTTAACTTCAATATAGGTATCATGTCTCTTAAAGCTGCAATATTGTGCGTGATTAATTAGAATAAAAATTACTTTTGTTATTTTTCTTCTCATGAACCATATATTTTTTATCATGGGTCGTGAAGTCAGTTACCATTATCAAAATATCTGCCATGTCTGTGCATGCCGTATATTTGACGAAGCCACATAACAGAAGAACGTCAAAAAAAAAAAAAAAAAAAAAAAAAAAAACTAATTTGGGAACACCATCACGTACTTAAAATCTTTAACGAACCCACAAGGTGTGCTGACATTGGCTTGCCACTCCAGTACCTTAACATGAGGTTGATTATAAGCATATCAGTTCCCGAATCCTAACATGTAAACGTGAGAAATGGCTTCTCTCTTTCATGACATAATTACTAGGATTTTAGGTACAATCGAAAAGAAACTAAGCAATCATTCTCACTGAATGGTTATGTAAAATTCGGGAATAGTTAAGATGAAAATAAGAACCATTTCTTTAACTAAAACTGGATTTCCGACTTAATTGACTCGTAATTTCTCTGTAAGTCAAAAAAGTTGGCAAATGAATTCCGGAAAGAAACAACACTGACAA
>NC_087218.1:41334782-41339782 GCF_015104395.2 Macrobrachium nipponense
GTCACATATCTTGTATGTAAAGAAGTTCCCACAATGGGATGTGTTGTATCTCTTCAGCTCTGGAGGAGGAGGAGGAGGAGGAGGAGGAACTCTCTTCTGAACTCCGCGGTGCAATGACGAAATAGTACAGTATCTGTATAGAGAGAGAGAGAGAGAGAGAGAGAGAGAGAGAGAGAGAGAGAGAGAATTTCGTTCGTTCCCAACATTCCCTGTTCATGGAGACTGTATTATTAGTTTACCCGAATGTCGACGCACCATCGGCAATGTTATTTAACCCTGCCACGCTGCGGAAACAAGCTAGACACGCTTGCAATTGCATTGACGGGACCCCCTGTCAACAATAGGCGAGAGCGACTCCGAAGGCTGACCTGTAGCCCTTTCTGACCCCTTGACGGGTTGACGGAAACGGACAAGCATTTCCACCGCATCGAAAGGGAACAGAGCTTTCACCGGGTGGGTCGGTATTGCTCTGCGTCGGGTTCACGAACTGTATTCTACTCTGGTTATTGTGTTCCCTTGACGGGTTAACGGGAAGGTTAACAAGGAGTTATTGGATTTGTTTGTTTGTTGGTATGGTGTTTTTAATTGCGTGGAACCAGTGGTTATTCAGCAACGGGACCAACGGCTTTACGTGACTTCCGAACCACGTCGAGAGTGAACTTCCATCACCAGCGATACACATCTCTAACCCCTCAGTAGAATGCCCGAGAATCGAACTCGCGGCCACCGAGGTGGCAGGCCAAGACCATATCAGTCACGCCTCCGAGGCGCTTTATTAGATTTGTGATCTATATTGTTCAGTAAAAAAATTATTTATCTGCGCACAGTTGTTTCTAACGTGATTTTTGATTCTGTTTTGAGATCTTTGCCTTCGGTTTATTTGTCTTTTCTGATTTATTATAAATTGTACTTGTATATTCGTCATTACTTACCAGATTACACAGGAACCCCCTTCCCCCCTTTTTATTGATCTTGGATTCACTTATTATATTTTATTATATAAAAATGCCTGATAAAATTTCAACGTAAGCTGATGTTTGAAAGTAGAAAAAAAACTCGCTGCCATCCAGATTTGAGAGAGAGAGAGAGAGAGAGAGAGAGAGAGAGAGAGAGAGAGAGAGAGAGAGAGACTATTTATAAATTCACTAAAAGATGCTAGATGTGTCCTCTCACTTTTACCTTCATTTCATTCCTTTTATATTTCCTTCTCTGTATTGTGTAATAACTAAAAGAATGACAACGATATAATATGAAGGAAATAAAAATAAATCCGACGTAACCGAATTTTCCATAATTGGTGTCAATGATCTTTCCATCTAACGTGGTTATTGGTAAGATATGGAGCTAAGCAACAGGATGTATATACGTATATATATCAAATATTCTATATATATATATATATATATATATATATATATATATATGTGTGTGTGTGTGTGTGTGTGTGTATATATATATATATATATATATATATATATATATATATATATATATTATATATATATAATGTGTTTGCGAAATCAACGATAACCTCCATGCAGAAAGCTTCCAAATGGACTGCTTCATATACTTAAACAGAGGGTTCACCAACACTGCGTCTAACCCCGACATACGCTGCATCATACACCCCTATTTTGAGCAAATTCTCTTGCTTCCTGGTTATTAGAACCTTTCTTTTTCCAAAATAGTATCAAATATAGAATTTAGGCCTAAGGCCAAGCTGAGGCCATGAGGTCAGTCAACCCTGAAAAGGAAACTGAGAGTAAGGTTTCAAAGATGGAACATTAGGGGAACCTCAAAGCAGTTGCAATAGGAAACAATTTTTAGACAGGGTGGAGGGTGGAAAGTCAGATTGAAGAGAATATGAACGGGGGTAAAGTAAAAGAAATGAGAAAGGCTGCAGCTAGAAGTCGAAAGGACGCTGCAAAAACCCTTGAGTAATGCCTACAGTGCACCAGGGGAGCTTCTTTTCAAGCCGTTTTCCACTCCCCATTCCAGCACATTTCAGGTCTTCCTCTACATCCTCTCACCAATATCGATTGATCCACGAGCGCGAGTGCGTGCGCTTGCATGCGTACGCAAGCATGGCATAAGTGTATTGATATATACACTCTACTCGTATATCACGCAAACCGTTGTTTTCTGATTTCTGACTTTTCCTGAAACCAGAATGTTAATTTTCAAATAAAACTAACGTTTTTAAAATTTCGACAATCTTCTTTCCAGCTAACTTAAGGGTGTCTAAAGTTACCTCTTTGCAAAAATGAAGCCACGGAACAAGAGCTATCTATTTTTTGTTTGATATCTGCTTCTGTTCATTTATTTGTTATTCTCATCTGTATCTTACTATGCTTCCCCTCTATGGTCTATTTTGGCTTGTTCCTTATGAACAGTCTGTGCTCATGATAATTCGGAAATAATTCACAGGAACATATGTGAATATATACATATAAATGGCTTTATGGACTTTTCAGCCATTCTGTAAGCAGGTTATGGTGATGACGTTTTACTACTACTACTGCTAATAATAATAATAATTAATAATAATATGTTTTATTAAAAAATATTGCTGCATCATCAGCTGCATTAATTTTATAAAGGTGTTATAATAAAAGAGACATTTATTGTTTCCTGATTTTCGACATGCCAACCTTCGGTGCGTTGCTCACCAGTTTAAGCAATAATGGGAAAACCACAATTAGAAAAATAGAGAAGAACCTCTATAAAATCAATGCAGCTGATGCAGCAATAATTTTTAATAAAACATATTTGAACCAGGGTTTACTTCCAGCATATAATAATAATAATAATAATAATAATAATAATAATAATAATAATAATAATAATAATAATAATAATAATAATAATAATAATGATAAACTGGCAGACCTGTGACTAAGGCGAAGGCAAAACAATTTTTTTTATTAGATCTGACACAATTAAAGGTTTCCTAAAGACTTTCCAGCCTTTCAACTAAAGCTTCAAGATTAAAAAAAAAAAAACTCATTAATCCTTCACCTGAAGCACCGATCCACCTTTTAGGTTGCTTTGACCACGATCACAAGGTAGTCTTCAATGAGTAATAAATTACCACAAGCCTGATCACTAGGACAGAGAGAGAGAGAGAGAGAGAGAGAGAGAGAGAGAGAGAATTTGCGCTCGAAAGTGTAAGTGGATATTTCTTACAATATGAAAACAATTACATTACTTGAAGTATCCGTTTATTCTTAACAGTTTTATTTTCGTTGTTCATGTGCATGTTCATGCGTATGGAGAGAGAGAGAGAGAGAGAGAGAGAGAGAGAGAGAGAGAGAGAGAGAGAGAGAGCAGGTGGGAAGTTTTCAACCAAACCTTAAATCCTTGACATATAAAGTTACTGAGAAACCCCCAAGCTGTATAAAGAAAAAATAATAAATAAAAAATAAATAAAAAAAACACGACAAAAAATGTATTTGATTAAAATTTTTAATAACTCGAGCGTCTCCTGTAGACGTGTCCTGTTCCGATTTTGACTCCTGGTAAAATATAAAACTGGTGAAAATCTTTGTGCAACACGAGTTTCAGTGGCTAACTTGTCATGCCATGGTAATGAACTTATGCATACTAGAATATACATGTAAATGGAGGATGAGATGCCGATATGGTAATGAAACGGGGGAAACAAAACGTCATAACTGAAACCTGAATGAATAAACGAGGTTACGATATTGAACGGAACGAAGATTATGGGGAAATGAAAGTGCGTGAAGCGAATATGCTGAAAATATAAAAATCGTTTAAATCACGTGACGAAGAAGAAGAAGAAGAAGAAGGAGGAGGAGGAGGAGGAGAAGAAGAAGAAGAAGAATGGTTTAATGTTTCGTATCAATAAAATTAAAATCACTCACAAGCGTACGCGAATTACTTAAGAAAGCCCAAAATAGCACATTATCTAGCAGGCAAGAAGCGTACATTCATTTGTCATAAATCACTGGAACAATTGCTGGTTTTCATAGTTTTCTAAACATGTGGTATGATAGATACGGGAGACATAAACGCACACAAATACACACACATACACACACACACACACCCGCACCGCCCGATTAACCCTTAACTAGCGACGATTTGGAAGATAGCCCTGTGGGTACTCTTCCTCCACATTATGTAGAAGACGCGCGTTTGATGATGCCGACACGGACCAAGAATAGGAGAAGGGCATTAGTTATCTAGAAAGTTGTAAGAAGGAATTCATAATCAAGAACATTTATACGGACACTCCTGATCTTTAAAATTTTAAGGTAGAAATCTTACTGGCAAATCTGATTACGCTGATCTAGAAAGTCTATGTAGTTTATCTCGGAAGCTTGAAGGAGGTATTCTGAATCTGGAGAGTTTTTTTTTTGCTTCAGAACTAAATGTTGGAGAGTTAAGGCAAGTTTTCCTCACATGTATTTTACAAGTTTAGTGAGGGAACTCTCAAGCTTGAAAGCTTTTTTTTTGAAGGAACTTAAAATTTTGAAGGTTTTGTGGATTCCTTTTCTATAAAGCTTTAAGAACTTAATTTTTTTTTAAGGTTTTGTGGATTCCTTTCCTAGAGAGGTTGTAGAAGTACAAGAGTAGTATAGAAATCATAGAAAGTTACTTCACGAGGAAACTGTCCACGACAAAAGTTCGCAATCTTTACACAAGACAAAAATGTTGAGAAATTTTTCAGGTGCTTTATGCTGGGGTGAATTATGACGATTTATGCTAAGTCTACTTCATACATAATAAGTAACAGATTTCGACCGGGATCACGTGGGCTATATGCAAAAAAAGTTAACTAACCATATAAGCACAAAAAATGAAAGGTTCCCCTAAGAGAAAATTTTGGCATAGTGTCAGCCTTTGTTTTCGGGGTGAAAGACGATGATTCTATGTGAAATCGACCCTCATGAATGCTCAATGGTAACCCATTACCCAATTAATGGTGAAAACAATTACCCAGATGAATGAATATCTTCCGCCCACCATTCATA
>NC_087218.1:41344782-41367282 GCF_015104395.2 Macrobrachium nipponense
GGGAGCTCGCGGTTCTGAAAAGGGGCCTTCCCTGGATGTGTTTCGATCTTTTGTTACTCCCACAGCCTTCACATTTACTGACATGTGCATGGACATCTGCCTTCATGCGAGGCCACCAGAAACTCTTCCGAGCTCTTTCCCATGTTCGATCACGACCCATGTGACCACTCATTGGACTGTCATGGAATCATTGAAGTGCATAGAGTCTCATATCTTTAGGTATTACAGGTAGCCACTCTTCTTTCAACGCCATAGGGGATGTTCTTGTGAGCGTCTCCCTTTATAATTTATATAACACAGAATTCCATTGTTAGTATAGACCTAAACGGTTACCATATTTGGCAAGCTCATTCTCCTCTGACACACATCCCGGTGAACTCGTATTTTTCATAAAGTTCACTACTTCCTGATCCCTTCATCGCAATGCTGTTTTTTCTAACATTTCATCGGGATCCACAAATGCTGTGGCCCACTGCTGAGAAGATCCTACTGCTATACTCGCAATATTGTGATACCAGATTTCCATCATCACCAACTCTTTGACAGATAATCAGCCATGGACATCACGGCACTGCGACCACTTTTATGAATTGGATTTATGTCAAAACTGCTGAATTGGTTTCAATCCATCTCCCTCGACTTCCCCTCTCTCTTCTCTAATATCCCCCAGGGGTGTTTTAGCCATCTTAATGCCTGATGGTCCGTTATCAAATCAAACGGTGCAGGAGAGAGGTACATCCGAAACCTCTTTATTGCCAGGATAACCGCCAGTAATTCCTTTTCCGTCGTTGAATACCTCTGCTCGGATTTGGAGAATGTGGTGGTAAAAGGCAATTGGTAACAGTTCCTTGGATGCTGACTTGTTGGCTAACATTGCTCCTGCTCCAACATCACTTGCATCAGTAATTAAAACGAACTGTTGCTATAGTCAGGAAGATGGAGTGCTACAGCATTTGCTACCTGGTGGTTTTTAAGCCTCTCAAAAGCCTCAACCATCTCGACTGACCAATGCAATTTCTGGTGGGGTTTTTTTGGTTTTGGAAAGCCTCATACAGGGGTGACTTAGCAGTCTGTGACATCCCTGGAATCCATTTTTGCACATAAGAAATGCCCCAATGGCCTGACGTAACTGCCTGACAGTCAAAGGCCTAGGAAGATCCCTCAGTTGATGAACTCTTTGCTCACTAATGCGAAGCATGCCATCACCAACCACGGAAACCAGATACTCCACTTCACGCACCCCAAATTTACACTTATTAGGGGCTAGCGCAAGACCAGCATCACGAATCCTGCTCAACACATTTCTGAGCCTTGCTATGTTGTTCTTTCCATGTTGAACCCCAGACCAGTATGTCATCGAGATAACACAATGCATCCGTATAGTTGCAATCACTGAGTATTGTAGCCATCATCCGTTGAAACGTATAACCTGCCCCTTTCAGACCAAAAGGAGTTCTACCATGCCATTCAAACTGCCCCCATGGGACTACAAAGGCCGAGACCTCACAATCCTCCTTCCGAAGAGGCATCTGATGGTATCCAGACTTTGCATCTAGCACTGAAAAGTATTTTGCCTGACCAAGTCTATCAAGAAGATCCTCACCACAGGAATTGGATGCAATGTTGCTGGCTGGGACACGCTATTTACTCCCCTATAATCAATAGCCAACCGAAGGCTTCCATCAGCTCGACGAGCGCAAACAATAGGAGCTGCCCAAGGGCTACATGATTTCTTTATTACACCCATATCCTGAAGTTTGCTTAGCTCCTTCTTGACTTCTGCCTCCAAAGCAAGTGACAACCGCCGCGGTCTATTTGCTATTGGTGCTGAATCTGGGTTAACTCTGATTGTGTGCTCCACCCCGTACCTGTACCAGCGGCAGTGGGCCTCCATTATAGAAAACATTCTTGAACTCTATGAAGTTACCTTTGTCCATGTTTCCTCTTTCTGCTCAAAAGTAAGCGACTCTCCAACGATGAAATTTCCTCTTTTCCCCTCAGTTGAACTTAAAAGGCTATGGTTGCCATCGTATCCCACCACACTGGGCTCTAGTTCCCCAATCTCCTCTCCACTCTGCACAGTTTCGTGTTTATCCGATACATTTGCAACTCTCACATACATTTTCTTCTTGATTGAACCTTGGATGCAGCAATGAGGAGGGCAACCGGAGAACCCTCAGGGCGCCTGGGAACAACAGATACTGCTCATCTGGAACCATCCATCAGCTGAGCAGCATATAAAAATTCTGTCCTAGGAGGTATCACAACTGCATTCTCAGCTTAACAATGAGCTTCACCACTCCATCAGAGCATGACTTATGTGATTGTGTCCTTTCCCCAGTATTCAATGGCAATGATAAATTTATTGAATCCACTCGCAACCTCCCTTTTGTCAAATCTAGAGTGACTGTGCCAAGTTTTATCCACAAGTCCATCCCAAGTATCACTCTAGTAACAAGTTTAGATACCACAATGAACCTATGTTGTCTCACTATGGTTTTGCCTAGCTTTACATCCATCAGAATTTCTCCCTGAATTTGAAGTTCTTCACTGCTCGCTCCGCAAGCTGTAATATTACTCGAGCTGACAAGAGATTTCTGAGCATCATTCAAGATATCCTCAGAAACTAAAGAATAATCACTTCCGGTGTCCACCAAAGCATTATACTTAGTTTTCATCATCTCCACAGTAATGTAATTTGTAATATTTTTCAATACCTGAGTTGCTGCTGCGGCTGGAGAGCACATGCCGATATCTCATTTGACCGTTCACCTTTGGCTGCACCAAAGCCACAGTGCGTTGGAAAGCGGAAGTAGAATTCATTTGTACAGACTGCTCCAAGCTCCCGTATGGAGCAGTCCTCACTGAAAATTTCTTCTTTGAACCTGGGGAGGGTACCAAGCAGGATTTTCATCTCTCCTTCGTGCACATGCTTTCCATCCACCCACATGTGTCATTTTACAATAATAGCACTTAAATTTACGAGAAGAATAGGATTCCCTCTTCTTGCTGCCCCATGATCCAGCATTTCCTCGTACAGTGCAACTCCATAGTTTCCGGTGTGTCCTCCATCAAACAAACATTGGACGTACCCTCAATTTTATTCACATGGACACTGGGATTCCTAGGTCCTGTTGCTTTAGTTGCTCGCTTAGTAGACAACGCTGCCAATGCAATTTTCACCACCTCATCATACGACTTGGCAGTCTCCTCTGACTCCATCCACTTCTCTCTAATCAATTGGGATCGAACATCTGCATCGTGCAACCCCGAGAGAAATCGCCATACAACACGCTTCCGTACAATATCAGCTGGTTCTTTAGCAAATGCTTGACCTGCCAACAGTTGCAAACGAGTCATATAATCACTCAGACTCTCACCCTGCAACTGTATAGATTCCTCAAACCTCAGAATCCTTACTTCAATTGCATCCGCCGTGAGAATACGCTGCGCAAGTCTGTCCATAATTGCAACATCATCCTTACCCCACTCAGGGTCCTGTAATGCCTGTTGCTCCACATAGTTGGCTGTTGGTCCCCTAAATTGTAATCTCAGCATGAGGGCCCGATATCCTGCGTCGCGCCAAGACGGTACCCTCGTAGTAAGTTTGCTTGCTTGACTAAAGAGAAATGCGATGAAAAGACTGCCAAGAAACATGGAGACACATATCCCCAAAAGACACACCTCAGCATAATCTCCTTTGCAACAGCGTTATGTTCGGTAGGCGTGGATTCTGACTTGCTGCCACCAGTCATGGTTTAACAAACACAGCGGTTTCTCTTGGTATTTATTATCCAAACCTCAAGGTACAAGATACAGTTCAGTACTGAATACTGAGAAATAGTATATAAAGGAAGTAAACAATGATTATGATAGTTAACAGCAAAAGCGTTAAGAACTATTACAGCAATAATTAGCACAGTTATATGAATATTACTTCGGAGAATAACAATCGTTAGACAGTTAAGTATACAACTATCTCAATATAGAGTTTTGCAACATTTTTCAGATTCCTTAGCTAGGATGTCTTAAAATGTGTGTTCAGATTTCGCATAACATAATTTAAAAAGAATATATAGCATAGAATGTAATGAAAGAGAGAGAGATTAACTTTGTCCATTCGAAGCTAGAGTTGTTTCAGTAACTTTTCATTGCCTTGAGATTAGAGGAACTCTAGTCTCCATTGTTTTTAAAAATATTTCAATCATCTTGCTCACTCGAGTCTGTTTTGGTCGAGTACGTGTCTTTGTTGAGCAGACTGGTTTAATACGCAATTGTCTTTGACGAAACCACGTGTAGATTTCACAATTTTCTGTAAAGTTGCGTCATTTTCGAAGTTTCTGGAAGATTGCATCATCTTTCTCATTGCCCAAAACGTTTTGTGCCAGATCCACTGCCCAGCTCTTGTGCGAACTGAAAGATTTCATTCAGGCTTAAATCCTCAAAGCATTCACATCTTTCTCCTCTCTCTCTCTCCCCCACTCTCTCTCGCACGCCACTTTTGAGTTCATATCAATGTAACATAAAAGATTTATACTTAGACAATGGTTACTCGTAACTTGTAGATTTCAGATTTAATATTTCTTAGGGTTGTTTAGTATTATTTAGTGTTTTTTGTGGAATCTGAACAAACATTATATAAGTGTGTGTAACGGCGCCTAATTTTGTGAAATTGTGAATTGGTGAATATTTTGAAGAAAGAAGTTGGTATACCATGGTAAAGTGTGTTATATTTGTATTAGTTGCAACTAATAACTAATGGTTACGATGGTTTAGAGAACTAATAACGGCGCCTAATTTTGTGAAATTGTGAATTTTTTGAAGAAAGAAGTTGGTATACCATGGTAAAGTGTGTTATATTTTTATTAGTTGCAACTAATAACTAATGGT
Source organism: Macrobrachium nipponense (assembly GCF_015104395.2). Classification (NCBI taxonomy): domain Eukaryota; kingdom Metazoa; phylum Arthropoda; class Malacostraca; order Decapoda; family Palaemonidae; genus Macrobrachium; species Macrobrachium nipponense. The sequence goes on from NC_087218.1 coordinate 41,349,673, forward strand.
TACGATGGTTTAGTTACAATAGTTTGAGTGAAAAGATTTACATTTTTACACATTGCAAATTTTTGGTGTTTTGTGTTTGTTTCATTTGAAGTGCATTTATCCATTTTCTTATTGAAGTGTGTCTTTTTATTATATATTTTGTGTGATTAGTACTTTTTGCAATTTTGGTATTTTCCACATTTTTCTGTTTTCATTTGCATTCTCAATTTAATTGACTTAGTTATTTTCATTACTTAATCGTTGCACATTTAATTGAATTGAACACTTGTGAATTAATTTGCCTTTACTTACAATTCTTTTCAAGTTTCATTACTGTTTAGCACTTGTGAATTAATTTCAAATTTTAAGTATTGCCTAACACTTTTGGATTTTGATTGAATTAATTTTCTTGAATTTTGTGATAAATTAATTTTGATTTAATTTTACTTAATTAATTCAAGAATTAATTAAACTTTACTTTGTTTTCAAGTAACAGTAATTCTCCCTGATATTGTGAATTTCACTTATAATTTTGAGTTTAATAATAAATTTTTGTATTTAAAATTTTTATAAATGTTTTTCTTCTCTTTACACCAGTATTTATATATAATTATATTTATGTTAGGTAGAAACATAGAGTGGTAATTGATCTGTTTTCCTTCAATTTACTTGAAGTGACTTAGAACCAGGGAAGTACTTACACTTCTGAAATCAGGGAAATACTTAGACTTTTAAAGTTGTTGATGGAGTGATGCCCTTTGATTAATTTAATTACTTACAAGATTACCTCACACCTGTTTTGATGAACTTAGTCTGATTTTCTGCAATACTGGTAAGTTGTTTAAGGGATCACTGTTGCCTTTAGAGTATCCAGTCGTTTAGTACCTGTGATGAGGGTTCAGGTGTCTGGCTATTGTGAGGTAACAATTAATGAATAGTAAGTGTAGTAACCAGATACTTGGCACTTCGTCACAATATATATATATATATAATAGATATATATATATATATATATATATATATATATATATACTATATATATATATATATATATATATATATATATATATATACATATATATATATATAATATATCTATATATATATATATATATATATATTATATATATATTATATATATATATATATATAATCATAAAAAATCATCTGCATAAAAAATGTGTATTTCATGAAGACTGCACACAGCACAATGGACTTCACCTGTGACAGGAGAACCATCATAGTCATTATCGCCTTTAATGCAGAACAGCGCAGAGGCCTTTGAAAAACAACGCTACTCATCCAGTTCCCTGGTCCACGTGTAAACGAATATGAACATCATACATAAAAATGATAGCATTATAAATTTCGACCGAGATTAGGCAAATGGAGAAGTAAATAAATGTTACTATAGATAATACATTGCAGACAGTTTGAGAAAATATATAAAATATATGTCACTATTTACACTATGTGGAAAGATATTTACGCAAGTTCACCAACACTGTTGCGAGTTATAAGAACCTGTTTGTGATTCATCATTCTTATTGCATACCGAAGTATGTTTAAAATACCAGTGGGAAAAATATCAGGCTTTCATTCTCGGTTTCTGTAAACTATGCTGCAAAAGTTCAATGTAAGAAATATATGAACTTGCAAATATTTAATGATGCCAATGCTAAACCCAACACCTAACATCTGTTGGTCTTCAGCATCAAATACTACAAAAGCAGTTGTTACATATCAACATTCAAAACGTTTATATTGTCCCAGTTTCTTTTAAAATTATACTTTCACATCTTCAAGGTCGGAGTACATTTTGCTTTCATTTTTATTTCTTCAAACTTGCATTCCATATACTTCGTGAGCATAAACAAGACGTGATCCGATCTCCAGCTTGCTTGTAAAATTTCCCCCTCAGGAATAAGTTGTAAACATTATATTCCTAACCTTTAACGTACATTAAAACGTGCTAAGATCTACGGTCAAATAGAACCTTGTTTCACCAATGAAACTTAAAATAAATACTTTTTATGTACTGTTTAACATGCACATTATTTATTTTTTACATTTCATTTCTAATAAATAGATCATAAATATCCTATTCTAAAATTCCCTTGTCTTTAACTCAACGCGAAACACCTTTTTCATTCTTTTTTAGGCTTTTTCCATAGACCTTTCCTACCCGCCCCTCAACAAGAACAAGAACAACAACAACAACAAAGTAGTTTGTTAGCATACTCCCCGAGTAGGCGAAAACGCAGCATTATTGATAGCTACTTCAGTTATAAGAATAAAGAATTGATAAAACAAAAAATAAAAATAAAAGCCATAATTTTTTGCTTATTCAACTTAGATATATATATATATATATATATAGTATATATATATACTCTATATATATAATATATATATATATATATATATTCATATATATATATATGCATATACTTTCATACATCCACACACTCACACACACAAAACACACACACACACACACACACACATATATTATATATATATATATAATATTATATATATATATATATATATATATACGTATATATATATATATATATATGTATATATATATATATATATATATATATATACGTATATATATATATATTATATATATATATATATATATAAAATAGGGCTACATACTGAGTGTATCGTAATAAGAACTAATGATGAAATTTTTTCTAAGCTTTACGCAAAACGGAAGCTTCTCTTTGCCTCGGGTAAAAGACTTGAGACAATAGCCACCCAATGACCGATCATCGGCTGAAATAAAATCTGCCACGACGAAAAATCTTAAAATAACAACAAGCGCATAAAAGACTTAAAATTACGCCAACTTCAGCACACAGAGGCAGACGTGGATTAATGGACATTAAATAAAAGTGCTGACTTCACACGATCAACATCTTTCGGGGCTGAGAGTACGGTAGGAAAATGCGTGTGGTTATAATCGACGATGAGATGTTGCTAAGACTGCCTGCGCGCCGTAAAAGGACAGGTCGTGACTGCTGGTTAAGCCCCTCTGCATATGCTGCGGTAATAGTAGTCTTCACAAAGATGCAACACAACTTCTTTCGGTCACATATTAACGTACGCGCACGCCTATAAACACAGCATACTTCAACGTCATGTTTGGAAACAACCTTTATATACATGTATATATACGTATTATATAAATTTTTTTCTGTAAATGTGTTTGTCTAATAATATATAAAAATTGTAGCCTCTTTGCTCCACTACTGTTTTTTGTGTTAAATTATTATAAAATGATATATGAATTCATATTCGATATATATATATATATATATATATATATATATATATATATTTGTGTGTGTGTGTATTTAGGTAGACTCATTCTCTAACATTACTTTTAAAATCCAGTATATAATTCAGACCCTATAAGAGTAACAACTAATATTTGGTTGAAATAACTCACCTAATCCGATGTTACAATCAGTTTGAGCTCCGGAAATACAATCCATGACGGGAAACTGATTTCACTTAAATACTGATTACTTTGTTTTCACTAACTGAGACGCAGTTGCCTAGAGACATTTAAAGTTTGTAGAATAATATAACGGAACTGCTCTCTTTCTATAAACGGTCACAAAGCATGCGCACACACCAAACCCTGTCTATCTATCTATTATGTATACATTATTAGCCATTGTAACTGCACTTATTAATTTCCCAAGACAGCTCTGAATTAAACGATAACAATGACAGCGATGGGTCTAGCATAAGAAAGCAGTCTCATACCCATGTTCCTATAGTATGCTGATTAAACTTAAAACAGCCTGCCAGTGAGGTACACAAAGAGTGTGGTTTTTCTTTCTTTGAATTTTCCCGGTTTTCCCTTTTTTGGTGGAACAGTTTATTTTCACAGGTAGAATAACAACTAAGCCTAGGCTCATATGGTGGTTTCAATTTTGTGGACGTGTCTGATGCTTCCTTTGAACTGCTGCTTAGGCCAAGCGTTATGAAAATCTGGATCTCGCTGACTCCTGACAAGTGATTCAAGTTGTGATTTATTTCTTGAGACTCTCCTTGAAGAGATAAACTTCTACAATTATTATAAGTAATAATATTAAATAAACAACACATCTGTCACGTAGTGGCTAGTTCCCTGGAACCACATCTCGCCGATTTGGAGTCACTTCAGCAAACGCTACAATTTGACATCGTCAAAAATACCTTCGATACACTGTGCACAATAACACTTAACTTATATAGTCATAACATATTGAATAACCTCACTTTTATTAAGTTTTTCCAAGTAACTTAAGGGAATAACCTTAATCGTCTGCGGAACAAGTGTAAAGTACATAAACCATAATGATAACAAACTACAAAGTAAATAATTTATTAGGATATGATTGCGTCTTTGGTGGCTTGTGGAAATTTTAGAATTGTGATTACTTAGTAAATAATTTAAATTCAAGTTTTATGCATCATTATAAGTTAAACAATAGAGAAATTTATACAATTTGTAACATAGATTTTGTTTTGGATTTTGTGTCACCGACCGTCCGTAGCGTACAGTGCAGGGCTGCCGAAGTGTGGAAATGACGTCACTAATTGGGGTTATCTTGTCCACATTGTGATTAGGTGTGGAGTGTGGAATCCACACATAAAAATTTCCACGCTTTACTGAAAAGCGTATGCTAGTTAAAATCCAATAATAAGTTATGAAAAATTTTTTACTATTCTATTTTATAAGTCTCACACAAATATCCATAAAAATAAAAAATTAGTTTTATCCTATTTATTTGTGGATGCGTTTGGATGTTTATCAGATGCATAACGCTGACCGTTGATTCATTTGCACAGTGCAAACCAAGGCCTAGAATATAAACTAGATCTTGACCGTACGAACTGGCTGGCTCCAGCTCCAACCAGCCTCAGTTACCTATTCCAAATTATGTTCAATCTGGTCCTCTACAAAATCTACATTTATTCTTTTTCATAATGCTAGAGAGTATTCTTAATTTGCTAGTTTTGATGGTATATTTTCTTGAAAATTTTGTGAAATATATGCATACATTCATACTGCATGTAGAAAATTTATTTTCAGCGATGCACTTTACAGCTTTGTAATACACATAGCAATTTTTGCTTGTGAAAAATGATTAAACGTGTCTGTATAATAAATTTGGTTATTCTAAAACTACGGTGACATAAACTTTTGAAAGGAACAGGCTTTAATGATTTCATAAGTGTAATTCGTATAACTTAAGCACTTAGCAAAAATCATAGGCCTAGTTTACCAGTTTAGATGATAGAGCTCATGATTTCGTTGTCAGTTGATATTGCCCTAAATGAATGACTATATGTATATCAACGATAAAAGTGAGAAATTATATAATGCAGTGGTAATTAAATCCTCATGTAAAATTAAATGGTTCAGGACATTAGCCTAGATCCAGGACACGTTGCCAGTTTACTTTACTCTAAAAGATGAGACATAGTTATAAACGTTGGTGCTTACTGTTATATTTGCAGCTTCAATTCTTTATGAAAGTGATTGTAATTATGTAATTGCAATGATACAATACAGGGATAATTATTTTTTAAGTTCACTTGCGAGCATATAACCACAGTGTTAGTTGGCCCAAGATATAGGTCTAGTCATTATATTTATGGCAATAATGCCGGATTGAACATCATTAAAAATTTATCGTTATATTTCATTACGATGATGTGATTAAGATGCCTTATATATATAAAACTTGTTGTAAAACACCTATGTTACTTTTTCATCGTCAAATTAGATAAGTTTCATTCCAGTTCTTCATCATCAAATTAAAGGAGTACCGAACTGTTGTAGAGAAGTTTTTCTTCTTTTACCCACTCGTCAAAAAAAAAAAAAAGAATAAAAATGTAACTAAATGTTTAGACAATATGAGCTAATAACGGAAAGGGTCAGTGTCTATCCTTGTATATCAGGTAAAAAAAAAAAAAAAAAAAAAAAAAAAGCTTCTGGTTGGGAATTCATACCGCTAAGTTTGGAGCGCTTACAAGATCATGATAAACAACTTATACTACATTCCTCAGAGTTCGATAGAGTTGGATATATTGCATAACTGGCAACTGTCTGTGACCGAGCGTGGATTTTCCTTCGTGTGGAATCTGTGGAAATCTGGCAGCCCTGGTACAGTGTGGAAAGATTGAATGACTCAAATCGTAATCTCGTGCTGGAAGTTTGGAAGTTTTATACAAATTATTGTTTGTGTAGTAACTGTAATAGCCACAATTGCCTATTTAGAATTCTTCGCCTTATTTTGGGTAAGCCTGTCACTACAATGCCTTGAACTCCAAGTGAAAAAGAAGAGATATGAGGAACTTATGATATCCAAAGCATAATGGAAAGTCGGTGCTCTAAATTTACTCTGATAGCTACTAGGCTAAGTGTATTCTCCGTTTAGCTGGTATATATTGTACATTGATTATCGCCTTTTGAGCCCACATCCTAGGTTGACAGAACCAATCCCAGTTTGAAAACAGGCTAACCTAATTAGGTGTGACTGATCATTCATTTTAACCTGGTGAAATGGTGAGCGAATAGCTTGTTGGTTACAGATTGATAACATTGAAGCCGAAATGAAAACCTAACGTGGCTGAGGCCTAGACCCATAGTATTGCAGAGGTATTTCAGTTCCTGGTAATACTAGCCCCTGGGAGCTAATTAAAGTCGACCCCCTACAGCTAAATAACGGTAAATTCTTAATAAGGAACCCAAATACTATAGGAAACTAGTTTTCAAGAACCTAGAACCTAGATCTATCAATTGAACGAAGCAGAAATAAAAACCCAACGTGACTGAGACCTAGGCCTAGTAGTGCAGAAGTATTTCAGTTCCTGGAATATCCAAGCAGGAGGGAAAGAAAGCACAGCCGCCAAGTAGTTTGGTAAGTGTTGACGTAATGTTTTCGTCTAGTTCTGTAGAACATTTGCCTTTATTCACTTGGTGTATTAGCTACATACGGTTTTGGTTACCCAAATTAATGAGGGTCAGGTGGTAGACGTTTTGTAGGCCTACCTAATGATAGCCAGATTGAAACCTGGGTAGGCTAGTCAATAGGCCGAGTTATATACCCGTAATAAACCAACTTGGGACGCTGTGCTCCACAGATGGAGCATTAACACCCATGACTAACCTCCAAGTTCTTGCCATGTTTTTAGGATGTGTTATTCTATTGAAAAGTTTGTCCAATTTATGTGCTCTACAAAGTGTCTAGGTATAGGTATAGGAGTTTCTATCACCAATTAACCACTACATGTTTTCATAAAATTATTGCGGTAAATTGTAGGTATTTTGATACCTCTAGCCTATAGTTGTAACATTTTAAATTTTGTAGAATTTGTATGTAAAGTGAAAAAGGTACTTGAAGGAAAATAAAAGTGATTAACAATTGATAAAACGTCCATACAAATCCCATTTAACCATCACCAAGGATAGTCATTCCTCTGCAGAGTGCCAGAAAAAATTAGGAAGAGAAAATTTTTACTTTGAATCATAGCCTAATTACATTCTGGAATGTGATATACCTGTGTTTTAGTTTGTATTTTGATCATTACTGAAGTTCACATTGTTAGAAAATCAGTAGGTTTAAAGAAACAAGACCTGCCAAATAAATTACAATTATGTGGAACCACAGTGGGAAACTGGGGTTTTTAGGTTATACAAAAACACAAAACAAGCGAAATACACAGATACTATATTCTAATCTAACATAGCCTAGGATGTCAGAGCATTACCTCTGGTGGATGAGTGTGAAGACCTAACCTGACCTAATGTAGGAAACTAAATTAGATTATATTGTAGGGTTGCTACCTAACCTAACGAAGAATGCTGGTTCCTTACTTGGCCAGGGGGTTTTCTCAGACCTAATCTAAGTAAGAACATTGGAAATTGAAAGTCATATAGGGTATATATAGGGTTGTGACCTAACCTTATGAGGATGACAAGTTTTTACCTCCCCACTTAACATAGCCTAGTTCATGAACCTAATTTTTGATAGCCTGTTAGGCTGTAAAGGGGAATAATGTTACTTAATGTAAAGGAATTTTTTACATAGTGCTTACAGCAATGGCAGGATATATCTCTTAACTGCTAAAGTTGACAAAGTGCTGTAAGCACTCTAGTAGTTATGATGAATTTCCTTTAAGCTAATTGATTATTGTTGCTTTTGATCATGCAGCCTACAAGAATTGCATATGGGGAAATATTTGGAGGGTTTTTTATATTTGAATGGTTGAAACTTTGCTTTATGGTTACATAATACTTTATGATATTTAGGGTAACGAAACAGAATTTTGGCCTTAAATTTTCTTTTTAATGGCATGTTCAAGTTAGGGAAAGTAAGGCTAGGCAGTTCCTGTTAATGAAAGATTTAGCATTATGGAGTATTATGGAGTATTAATATGCATGATAGATTATTCATCTCTGTCTGTGCTTCAGCTTGTGTGTTTTAAAAGTGCATTAAGGGAGATTATCAGTCTATCAGTGTATGTTTGTGTGTCTTTCTCACTTCCCATGCCATAACAACAATACTTGCATAATAATGAAAGGATTTCAATTAAGCTTGTTACAAAGGTAGACCGTCATGCAAAGATATGCACAAACAGCAGTTAAACGTTTGTCTAGTTCCAGTGTGTTTATCACGTTGCTTTGTCTGTGTTACCCTATGGTACCATAGTAAGTTATGTGTAAATGTGCATGAAGAGAGATCTTCAGTGTGCATCTACACTATAATTTCTTTGATTGTCACAGCAGCTTTTCCTACATGGTTGAAGGGCCTTCAGTTTGACTTAGTACAAAGTTAGACCTTCTTGCGTAAATGTGCTTGACAGGTAGTGTGGCAATCATATTGCCGTGTGGTTTCATTCTCCACCAATACAGCACGTTTAGATAACACTAGGTTAGTGATCTTTATCATGACCATTGCTAAAACTGATTTCCACACTCATGTCATCCTCACCTCTGTATGGTTAGTGACTTCAGTGAAACATGGTACAAAGGTAGCAAAGGGATATTGCCCGTCCTGCCTGCATGTTCATTTGTCATTGTATTTCTTACACTTCCTGTATCATTTCAGTTTCCCTTACACAACCAAAGGGAATTCAGTCAAACCTGGCACCAAGGCAGGCTATCATGCGTTAAGATAGGTAGCCTGTCTATCTAATTTCATCAGTTGGAGTGTTGTTGCGAGGAAGTTGGTTGTAGGTAGGTTACGGAACATAATATTATGATGCTTCAGCAAGATTTGCCATTGCTTTAGATAGGAGACCAGTACAAATAGGGATAACTAGTACTACATATGTCATATTTCAAAATGTTCATAGAAAGTGGCATTGGAAATATACCCCAAATATGGATAATGGTTATTTACTGTGTAGTGCTTGTGAAAAATAATTGCTATAAATAATAAAGGTGATAAGTGTTGACTGAACTAAAGAGCGTACCGGTCTCTTTTGAACAAGATGCACATTTATTACTGTCAAACGCACAGCAAATAATAGGCAATCTCAGTTGATTTATTGACCGCTAGACTTGGGTACAAGATTGCGATTTGAGATAATGTGGCAAACATCTTTGTTGAACTTGCATTTTGCGATATCCGACCGCATGATTGTATCTATTGGTTTTGGTTGTCGATTGTCAAATTTCATTATATTAGCATTTTCATTCTTTTCGCTTCATTCATTCCTGGGAACAGAATGCCCTCGCCACGCATCGGTGGCATGTTTGCAAAGCAATGAGTGACAAAAAATGTTGATACAGAGTAGCTCATTTTCGTTGATTTTTAGTCGAGAATATAAAACCAGTGTCTTGCACATCGCATGGCCGGATATATTTTTTATAGAATAAAAGTTCAGAAGAAGAATTTGAAAACGCTTATGCATGTATTGCAATTGACGTAGTTGCAGTCATCATAGGTATTTAGAATTTATATATATTTCGAATTATAATAATTTAAGCAGTTATCTGCTTCATGCTGGTAAGATATTATAGTTTGATTTTCTATGTAACTTATGTGTGATTAAGGATCAACCATAGACGTATATGTGGTTTTAAGAGTCAAGATGGATATTCATGAACTGAGTTGGCAACTTTTCCAAGAAAAGCATTTCATCCCCTCCCCTTCGCTCTTCCCCCTCCCAACCCAACTCTCCCGCCTCTCACCCTAATTTATAGCCGAAGAATACGCCAGGTGGCGGGTTATTATGGTAAAAGAATTTTTTTTTTTTTTTTTTTTTTTTGTTTTTTTTTTTTTTTTTTTTTATCCATAATAAGGAAAGATCTTTGGGCCTCTGAACATGGTTAGTCAGGTAGATCACGCCGTTTATGAATACTGTAAATGCCTTACCATTTGTAGTGTTTGTTAGAACAATGCTGGCAATGCAACTCACGTTTGAATTGCCCAAGAAACAAATGGAGTGCCGTGCCTTGTTATTTAAAGCACGCCCTGGCCACCCACCTGTGGAGAGAATAAGTAAACAAACATGAAAGCTGCGCTTGGTTTGCAGTGCACAGTATTAGCCTACTATATATATTTATATGTATATGTATATATATACACATTATATATCAATACATACAAATATATATTTATATATACATAATATATATCACATTCTTGTGTATACTCGTTTTATGCCAGTGCAAAAAACAGAATTTTGAAATTTTTATTTTTGAAGTTCCATTGCGTTAACAAAGGAGTGCTGTGAACAGATTTTGAATGATTTACATTTTAAAAAAATGGAATAGTTACCAGCATATATAAAGGTCATAATAATACATAATACCGTTTATATTGTAGAATGTGTGTGTGTGAACTTTTGAAATTAAGTTCATGAAAGCCATGGTACTATCGGATAAGTAAGTAAATGGACAGTTTGAGTCAATTTTAGAGAATGCTAGACTTATTTATGTGGACTTTGTAGCATAAGCAATCATCCTTACCGCTTGTAGCCGTCAATTTCGTGCTAGACGTATCACGAACCAACTACCCACAATTGGTGTGGTAGGCTAAGTTAATTTTCGTATATTTCTGGCCCTCGGGTTTTCATTTCGAACTGCAAGAGTTACATCTCTATTAGGCAGCCGTCGCATTACCATAGAGAAGGCCTCTTTAAATCACTAATTACAGTGTAGGGAATTAAGACTGTAAGCTGAGGTTCTGGTCATTAAGAAACCCCGAGCGTAGAATGAACAAGAGTTTTAATGCTGAAAGAGACCGTTAGAGGAGACTCAAATGATACCTTGGCATAACATACAACATAACCCGAGAGTTATTACGAGGCTCCTAGGATACACTTTTACGCATAACATTTATTACACTGGAAGAAGAAAGCACGGAGCCTGTCAGTCCGCCACAATAGCCTTTGCAGCCGGCGTCCTTTAGGGCCAGAATGACGCCCCTCATTAGCATAGTTTTGAGGCCTTTTAAACATGACGAATCCGGTGAAAATGAAGCCCCTCTTTTTTTTGTTTCAGCGGATTTGAGATCCGTTTCTCAGCGTTTGGTTCTGAAGTCACGTATCTGGAAGAGTTCGATGAAGGCGTCTCTTGAACGAAACTATAAGGGAAGAGGCATTTTTACAAGGGGTACGAGCCTTCATACCTGGGTGGTCTTTTGGAAGCCCGTGGAAGAACTCCGGTGGTATGAGTTATTGCGTAATGTTCAACTGTCGCCTTTCGTTAGTAATAGTGATCAATTTAGGTCTAAAATAACATCACAATTAATTTTTTGTCAACAGGAGACGCTCTCTTACTTGATATTCATTCATGTTTTTTTAATTATTAAATAATTCCATTTTGTTTGCCAAAAGTTCAAAACTTTTGAACGTTATCGCGCATGCATTACGGCAGACGGTTTTGATACGAATGATATAGCGCTTCCATAACTTGTCAATAGGATAACAAAAACGCTTAATATGGAGACTTTTCAATTACAGGAATAAGTTAGTATAATGAAAAGCTACATACCTTTCTGCACAGCATTCCTCTTACGATGAGGAACAGCGCAGTCCTACGGGAAATGTCTAGTTTTTTTTCTCCCTCCCTCCAACTTCTTAACACAGACTTATGTGGGGACCAGACCCAGGACCCACTAAGACTTAGTAGGTCCTGGGGGGAACCGTGGACGCCAAGGCGGTAATCCAGTTGAAGTTAGTTGCCTGAGGGGGTGAGGAACAGCACGCGGAGGACACTAGGCCGACCTACGAAGGATTCTAGACTTTCGTTCTTATAGACATATGATGACTTCTTCAAGGTCTCTCTCTCTCTCTCTCTCTCTCTCTCTCTCTCAAGGTGAATGGGGAGAATGGTAACCGGTTCTTTACTAACCGGAATTACTGTAATGGAAAAATTTATTGTGGAATAGAAAATAGTAAAAGTTAATGTTTATTAACCGTGATTACTATAGTAGAGGCAATATGAAGTTGTAATCGGAAAATGCTCACGTCTCTTTACGCATTGGAGTTTCATTAAGTTAAAATAACAGGATCAGAATTAGCATCTTCCTTTCCCTTCATTAACTAAACAGATAAGTGAAAAATGTTCTTTATTTAATATCATCGTGAATGTATCCTACCAAAATAAACGCACCATGTAGTCGTAATTTAAATTTTTATTGGTCTATTGATCTAAATTTACTTTTCATGAGAGTTTGATGAATTTCCATCCCGTTATCTTCTTCTTCTTCCCAGCTTGTTCCCATTTTTTTATATGGGGTCGCCGTTTCGGATGAGCCGTTTCTATCTATTTCTATCTTGTGCTTCTGCCTCATCAATTCCCTTCTCATTTAAGTCTCCTCTCACACAGTCCTTCCATCTCTTTTCTTGGTCTCCCTCTTTTTCTTCTTCCTTGCACCTCCACCCCCATAGTATGTCTCCCAGCGTGTCCTCATCTCTCCTCAACAGGTGTCCATACCATCTCAGCCTCCCCTCCTGCACTTTCTTTGATACTTCCACCACCTTAGTTGACCCCCTTATGTAGTCATTTCTGATCCTATCCACTCTTGTTACCCCAGGACATCCTAAGCCCTTCTCTTTCTGCCACATCCTTCTTCTCTGCTGCTTTTCTCTGCTTGCTGTTTCCGTACCATACAGCATTGCTGTTCTTACCACCGTCTTGTGAAATTTTCCTTTTAACCTAAGCGGCACTCTTTTGTCACAAAGACTCCCGAGGCCACTCTCCAGTTGTTTCCAGCCTGCCTGTACCCGATGTTTTTACTTCTTCTTCCATCCTTCCTCCAGCGTTAACAAAAGATCCCAAATACTTAAACTTATCAAAACTCTCCTTATTTGCTCTCCACCAAGCTGAATACTTTCTCTATCATCCCCCCTCAGCTGGGTGGTACACATTTTATATCTTTCTTGGATCTACTTATTCTCATTCCTCTGTCCTCCAGTACTTGTCTCCATCTTTCCAATTTCACTTCCAGATCTTCCCTGCTCTCTGCACACAGAACAATATCATCCGCATACATATGTTCCAGGTACTGTCTCCCTTACTTCCTCTATTATAACTCCATCACTATGTTAAAGATAAATGGGCTCAGAGCCGACCCCTGGTGTAATCCTACTCTCACCTCCAAAACCTTCTGTCTCCCCAACACTGCTCCTCACTCTGGTAAATACATTCCGTACATCTCTCGTATCAATCGCACATACTTTTCTGGCACCATCTTCTCCCTCAGGCTCATCCATACCTCTTGTCTCGGACTTGGTCATAAGCCTTTTCAAGGTCAATGAATACCATATGTAGGTCCCTTTGTCTTTCCCCGAATTTCTCCATTATTTGCCTCAGACAAAATATACCATCTGTTGTTCCCCTTCCCTTCATAAATCCCATCTGCTCTTTACCTATTTGTACTTCTTCTCTCAGTCTAGCATCTATCATCCTTTCCAGTATCTTCAAAGTGTGGGACATCAATTTAATGCCCCTATAATTACCACACTCTTGGACATCGCCTTTCCCTTTAAAAATTGGGATCAATATACTCCCACGCCACTCATTTGGTATCTTTTCCTGTTACAAGGATCTTTATCATAAGATCGTACAGTATATCCACTCCTCATCTCCTAATGCTTTCCATGCCTCCACCGGGATCATGTCTGTCCGGTTGCCTTCCCATTCTTCATCTTCTTCAGTGCATTTAGTACCTCTTGCCTAGAAAAACCTCATTACCATGCCAATGTTCACTTGCCCATCCTCTCTTATTAGTCTATTATTTTCTCATTTAACACTGTTCGAAATATTCTTTCCATCTCTTCACAATGTCTTCCTCCTTTCTAAGCACTACACCCTCTTGATCCTTTATTTGTTTGTATGTGTTATATCTTTGGTGCTCTTATTTCTAGCCTTTGATAGCTTGATCATCTTCTTTAATCCTTCCTTTGTCCCCAGCTCATTATACACATCATCATACGACTTTGCTTTAGCTTGGGCTACCACCTTTTTCACCAACCTTGTTTTCTCTCTGTTACCTATTTCTGTGTTCCACTGACTGTGACTCTTCCCATTCTTTTCTTTGCTCCTTCTTATCTTTACTACTTTCTCAATGTCTTCATCCCACCAACCAACTCCTCCTTCCCATTCCCATGATACCAGATGTCTCTCCTAGCAGCTCCTTTCCATGCCTTATCTTATTACTGCTGCATTTCGTGCCCACCATTCCTTGAACATTTTCAATCCCTATATCAATATCCTCCAAAACCCCTCCTCTTAAACTCTCTCTCTTATCCCCTTCCTTCTGTAATTCGTCACCATTTAATTTTCCTTATACCCTTTAGCTTTGGTTTTTCTTTCCCTTTTCAACTTCAAGTCCATACATAGCAGCCTGTGTTGGGGGGCTACATGGTCGCTGGAATAACTTTGCAGTTCTTGACCTCCACCAGATTTATCTTTTATACAAGAAATAGTTCTATCTGGAGAATCTTCCCCCACTCCTATATGTTATTAGGTGTTCCCTTTTCTCTCAAAGAATGTGTTTACATATTGCCATGTCGAATGACACAGCAACAAAGTCCACTACACTCTCTCCTTTTATTCGGGTTTCTCTCCCCAATTCCATGGCCCCCATGCACCCCCCGCCCAATCGCCTCCATTTTCACTTCCGACATGGCATTCAAATCTGCCCCAACTATCACCCTCTCATGCATCTTCCAGTTCTTGCATTATTCCATCCATGTCTCCTCCAGAAATTTCCCTTCTCTTCTTCTGTGCAACCAACTTGTGGTGCATATGCGCTTATAATATTCAGAATCTCTCCTCCATCAACATATCTTCCATCTGATGATACGGTCATTCTTTCTATGCACTTCTATTACCGAGTTCTTTAGTTCACTAGACAGTACTATGCCAAACTCCATTTCTACCTTGTTTAGTTTGCTACACTATAATATTAGCTTATATCCATCTCCCAACTCTTTAGCTTTATTTCCTTTCCACCGCGTTTCTTGCACACACACAACATCTACTTTCTCTTCATCAAGTCAGCCAATTCTCTACCTCTCCCAGTCATGGACCCAACATTTAGCTGGACCATACTCTGAACCCAATGTGAGCTCGCTTCTTTAGCTGCACCCGCCTCCTGATGCAGTAGCCTCGCCTTACCACAGAGTTAGGGCGATGTCTCTGTGCGTCGTTTACGGAGTACGCCCTAGCATTACCTCTTTCCATATTTCGGCTCATTCCATTTTTGGTTTTGGCCACAGAATTTTTACAGCGGATGCCCTTCCTGACACCAACCCTCCCTATTTATCCTGGCTTGGGACCGGCACCATAAGGACTTGGTTGCCCCCCCAGGTGGCTAGGTTAATTTCCATCCCGTTAATATACTATAGTAATAGTTATTTTCATTCTTAGCGTTTATACTGCAATGCTTTCGTTGAGTCATAGCGGCTTTGAATTTTTTTTCATTAGGTATCAGGAAACTGAAAGCAATAATTGGCTGATTGCTACCTGGTGCAATATCGACTCTATCGAAGATATGCCACATCGTATCCTTGTGATTGCTGATGACAAGTTATTTAATGGGGCTGGGTGTGATTGCCACATCCTAATGCCTTTGAAAGCTGATTGCAATTACTTAGGAAATGATATAATATATATATATATATATATATATATATTATATATATATATATATATATATATATATATAATATATATATTATATATATTATATTATATTATATTATATTATATAAGCGTGGTACTTTCTTGACACCACATTTTCTTGCCAAGAGAGGGACGTCAGCAGCTCGAAAGCGCAAGGGAAAAAGGAGAATGGCGATGCATAGCCATCCTTGCGAATATAATTTCCGTCTTGTGAGGAGCATCCAGTCGAAGGTCTGGTGTATCGCATTCTCCAACAATAAGCCGCCGTGTACCTTCCGGAAAATTGCCGGAGATTACGTCTTTCATTGTACGATTTTTGGGAATCGTCTCGCCCGGCTGGACATCAATAGGCTGTGGAAGATTCCATTTTCTCTTTTATTTTTGTTTTGCTGAGAAAATGATTCGTTCTTTCTCCAGAGTTTTTTTTTTTTTTTTTTTTTTGTTTTTTTTTTTTTTTTTTTTTTGCGCGGGGGGGGGGGGGGGGGGGGGGGGAAATCTGGCGGTGTCTTTGTTCCTGGTTGTTTTTAATTTTTTCGCTTTCTTTTCGTTTATCAAAGGGTGTTTTGTCAGGTGGTCCAGTATCGTTTTCAAAGGGGGTGTTGAAGAATTTTGTGTGTTGGGCTGGGGTGGGGGTGGGGGGGGGGGGCGTGGTGGTGGGGGGGGGGGCGGGGAGATACTTTGTTCACTTTCAGATTCAGAAGTGTTTACTCCGTGAAGATTTAGAATCTTATGTACTGAGGTGGATGTCTGGTGGACTTGGCGTCAGAATCTGAATGTCTGAAACAACCTTCTGATTGATTTAAAAAATATCGAAGGGGGAAAAAGCAGAGGTAATTGATTGATAGAAATTGTATTGCATCGAGCGTTCCTTACCTGAGGAAGATGGATAAAGCCTCCAAACAGAGGTAATTATTTTCTTACTACGGGAATAATTTATCATTATTCTTTCTTGATGGGAACGTGTCATGTATGAATTTGCTTAGACCTGGAAAGTATGTGAATGTTTTCTTCTTGGTGCTGGAAAATGTATGTAAATAGACATTCATGTATAAATTTCCTCTCCCTACTACTAGAAAGTAGATATAAACGTTTTTATTTATTTATTTTTTTTGTTAAGAAAAGTCTCCTACTTCAGTCTTTTTCTGCCCTTTTTTTTAAAAGAAAAGTCTCTACTTTAGTCTTTTCCGCCTTTTTTTTTTAAAGAAAAGTCTCCTACTTTAGTCCTTTTCCGCCTTTTTTTTTTTTTTTTTTTTTTTTTTTTTTTTTTTTGTTTTTTTTAAAGAAAAGTCTCCACTTATTTAAGTTTTTTTTTTTTTTTTTTTTTTTCTTTTTTTTTTTTTTTTTTTTTTTTTAGAAAAGTCTTTCCTTTCTTAGTCGTTATTTCGATTTTCGTGAAGCTTTTCAGGTAACTGTGAAATGTACTTTGTATGAGTTCCTTTTAAAAATGATCAACGCAATGTGACAGAAGCCAT